>NC_060146.1:4971165-5013358 GCF_021461385.2 Schistocerca piceifrons | reverse complement strand
TAAGTCGGCATTTTGCCATTTGTATTTATTTCCGATGCAATTTCTGTGTTTCATCGTCAATACGAAGGTCAGAGGGATACAGTGAACCTGAACTGAAGCATCGGAATCTATAACTAGTGTCACAGGAATGGTTCAAAACAAAGACAGTGGGATGGGTCAGTCTTCTTGTACTTAAGTCGTCATTGTGCCTTTTGAATTTAATTCCGATGCAATATCTGTGTTTCTACGTCAATAAGAATGTCAGAGGGATACAGTAAACCTGAAGTGAAGCATCGGAATCTATAACTAGTGTCACAGAAATGGTTTAAATCAAAGACAGTAAGAAGAGCCAGTCTTCTTGTACTTGAGTCGGCATTGTGCCTTTTGTATTTAATTCCGATGCAATTTATGTGTTTCTTTGTCTATAAGAAGGTCAGAGGGAGTCAGTAAACCTAAAGTCAAGCATCGGAATCTATAACTAATGTCACAGGAAAGGTTCGAAACATAGACAGTAAGAAGAGTCAGTCTTTTTGTACTTAAGATGTCATTGTGCCTTTTGTATTTAATTCCGATGCAATTTCTGTGTTTCATCGTCAACACGAAGGTCAGAGGGATACAGTAAACCTGAAGTGAAGCATCGGTATCTATAACTAGTGTCACGGGAATGGTTCAAAACTTAGACAGTAAGAAGGTTCAGTCTTCTTGTACTTAAGTCGGCATTGTGCCTTTTGTATTTAATTCCGATGCAATATCTGTGTTTCTTCGTCAATAAGAAGGTCAGAGGGATATAGTAATCCTGAAGGGATGCATCGGAATCTATAACTAGTGTCACAGAAATGGTTCACAACATAGACAGTAAGAAGAGCCAGTCTTCTTGTACTTGAGTCGGCAATGTGCCTTTTGTATTAAATTCCGATGCAATTTCTGTGTTTCATCGTCAATAAGAATGTCAGAAGGATACAGTAAACCTAAAGTGAAGCATCGGAATCTATAACTAGTGTCACAGGAATGGTTCAAAACGTAGACAGTAATAAGAGTCAGTCTTCTTGTACTTAAGTCGGCATTGTGCCTTTTGTATATAATTACGATGCAATTTCTGTGTTTCGTCGTCAATAAGAAGGTCAGCTGGATACAGTTACCTGAAGTGAATCATCGGAATCTATAACTAATGTCACCGGAATGGTAGAAAACATTGACAATAAGAAGAGTCAGTCATCTTGTACTTAAGTCGGCATTGTGCCTTTTGTATTTAATTAAGATGCAATTTCTGTGTTTCATCGTCGATAAAGAGGTCACAGGGATACAGAAACCCTGAAGTGAAGCATCGGAAGCTAAAACTAGTGTCACAGGAATGGCTCAAAACATAGACAGTAAGAAGAGCCCGTCGTCTTGTACTTGAGTCGGCATTGTGCCTTTAGTATTTAATTCCGATGAATTTTCTGTGTTTGATCGTCAATAAGGAGGTCAGAGGGATATAGTAAGCCTGAAGTAAACCATCGGAATCTATAACTAGTGTCACAGGATTGGTTCAAAACATTGACAGTAAGAAGAGTCAGTCTTCTTGTACTTAAGTCGGCATTGTGCCCTTTGTTTATAATTCCGATGCAATTTCTGTGTTTCATCGTCAATAAGAAGCTCACAGGGATACGGTAAACATGAAGTGAAGCATCGGAATTTATAACTAGTGTCACAGGAATGGTTCAAAACAAAGACTGTGGGATGGGTCAGTCTTCTTGTACTTAAGTCGTCATTGTGCCTTTTGTATTTAATTCCGATGCAATATCTGTGTTTCTACGTCAATAAGAAGGTCAGAGGGATAAAGTAAACCTGAAGTGAAGCATCGGAATCTATAACTAGTGTCACACAAATGGTTTAAATCATAGACAGTAAGAAGAGCCAGTCTTCTTGTACTTGAGTCGGCATTGTGCCTTTTGTATTTAATTCAGATGCAATTTTTGTGTTTCATCGTCGATAAAGAGGTCAGAGGGATACAGTAAACCTGAAGTAAAGCATCGGAATCTATAACTAGTGTCAAAGGAATGGTTCAAAACATTGACAGTAAGAAGAGTCAGTCTTCTTGTACTTAAGTCGGCATTGTGCCTTTTGTATATAATTCCGATGCAATTTCTGTGTTTCATCGTCAATAAGAAGCTCACAGGGATACAGTAAACCTGAAGTGAAGCATCGGGGTGTCATAGGAATGGTTCAAAACATAGACAGTAAGAAGAGTCACTCTTTTTGTACTTAAGTCGGCATTGTGCCATTTGTATTTAATTCCGATGCAATTTCTGTGTTTCATCGTCAATACGAAGGTCAGAGGGATACAGAATACCTGAAGTGAAGCATCGGTATCTATAACTAGTGTCACAGGAATGGTTCAAAGCTTAGACAGTAAGAAGGGTCAGTCTTCTTGTACTTAGGTCGGCATTGTGCCTTTTGTATTAAATTCCGATGCAATTTCTGTGTTTCAACGTCAATAAGAAGGTCAGAGGGATACAGTAAACCTGAAGTAAAGCATCGGAATCTATAACTAGTGTCAAAGGAATGGTTCAAAACATTGACAGTAAGAAGAGTCAGTCTTCTTGTACTTGAGTCGGCATTGTGCCTTTTGTATTTAATTCCGATGCAATATCTGTGTTTCTTCGTCATTAAGAAGGTCACAGGGATACAGTAAACCTGAAGTGAAGTATCGGAATCTATAACTAGTGTCACAGGAATGGTTCAAAACATAGACAGTAAGAAGAGTCAGTCTTCTTGTACTTAAGTCGGCATTGTGCCTTTTGTATATAATTACGATGCAATTTCGGTTTTTTATCGTCAATAAGAAGGTCAGCTGGATACAGTTACCTGAAGTGAATCATCGGAATCTATAACTAATGTCACCGGAATGGTAGAAAACATTGACAGTAAGAAGAGTCAGTCTTCTTGTACTTAAGTCGGCATTGAGCCTTTTGTATTTAATTAAGATGCAATTTCTGTGTTTCATCGTCAATTAGAAGGTCAGAGGGATACAGTAAACCTGAAGTGAAGCATCGGAATCTATAACTAGTGTCACAGGAACGGTTCAAAACATAGACAGTAAGAAGGGTCAGTCTTCTTGTACTGAAGTCCTCATTGTGCCTTTTGTATTTAATTCCGATGCAATATCTGTGTTTCTTCGTCATTAAGAAGGTCAGAGTTATACAGTAAAACTGAAGTGAAGCATCGGAATCTATAACTAGTGCCACAGAAATGGTTCAAAACATAGACAGTAAGAAGAGCCAGTCTTCTTGTACTTGAGTCGGCATTGTGCCTTTTGTATTTAATTAGGATGCAATTTCTGTGTTTCATTGTCAATATGAAGGTCAGAGGGATAAAGTAAACCTGAAGTGAAGCATCGGAATCCATAACTAGTGTCACAGGAATGGTTCAAAACGTAGACAGTAAGAAGACCCATTCTTTTTGTACTTAAGTCGGCATTGTGCATTTTGTTTTTAATTCCGATGCAATTTACGTGTTTCATCGTCAATAACAAGGTCAGAGGGATACAGTAAACCCGAAGTGAAGCATCGGAATCTATAACTAGTGTAACAGGAATGGTTCAAACCATTGACTGTCAGATGAGTTAGTGTTTTTGTACTGAAATCGGCATTGTGCGTTTTGTATTTAATTAAGATGCTATTTCTGTGTTTCATCGTCAATAAGAAGGTCAGAGGGATACAGTAAACCTGAAGTGAAGCATCGGAATCTATAACTAGTGTCACAGGAATGGTTCAAAACATATACAGTAAGAAGAGTCAGTCTTCATGTACTTCTGTCGGCATTGTGCCTTTTGTATATAATTACCATGCAATTTCTGTGTCTCGTCGTCTATAAGAAGGTCAGCTGGATACAGTTACCTGAAGTGAATCATCGGAATCTATAACTAATGTCACCGGAATGGTAGAAAACATTGACAATAAGAAGAGTCAGTCTTCTTGTACTTAAGTCGGCATTGTGCCTTTTGTATTTAATTAAGAGGCAATTTCTGTGTTTCATCGTCGATAAAGGGGTCAGAGGGATACAGAAACCCTGAAGTGAAGCATCGGAATCTAAAACTAGTGTCACAGGATTGGTTCAAAACATAGACATTGGGAAGAGTCAGTCTTCTTGTACTTATGTCGGCATTGTGCCTTTTGTATTTAATTCCGATGCAATTTCTGTGTTTCATCGTCAATAAGAAGGTCAGAGGGATACAGTAAAACTGAAGTGAAGCATGGGAACCTATAACTAGTGTCACAGGAATGGTTCAAATCATAGACAGTAAGAAGAGTCAGTTATCTTGTACTTAAGTCGGCATTGTGCCTTTTGTATTTAATTAAAATGCAATTTCTGTGTTTCATCGTCAATAGGAAGGTGAAAGGGATACAGTAAACCTGAAGTCAAGCATCGGAATCTAAAACTAGTGTCACAGGAATGGTTCAAATCATAGACAGTAGGAAGAGTCAGTCTTCTTCTACTTAAGTCGGCATTGTGCCTTTTGTATTTAATTCCGATGCAATTTCTGTGTTTCATCGTCAATAAGAAGGTCAGAGGGATACAGTAAAACTGAAGTGAAGCATGGGAACCTGTAACTAGTGTCACAGGAATGGTTCAAATCATAGACAGTAAGAAGAGTCAGTCTTCTTGTACTTATGTCGGCATTTTGCCTTTTGTATTTAATTCCGATGCAATTTCTGTGCTTCATCGTCAATAAGAGGGTCAGCTGGATACAGTAAACCTGAAGTGAAGCATCGGAATCTATAACTAGTGTCACAGGAATGGCTCAAAGCATAGACAGTAAGAAGAGCCAGTCGTCTTGTACTTGAGTCGGCATTGTGCCTTTTGTATTTAATTCCGATGAATTTTCTGTGTTTGATCGTCAATAAGAAGGTCAGAGGGATATAGTAAACCTGAAGTAAACCATCGGAATCTATAACTAGTGTCACAGGAATGGTTCAAAACATTGACAGTAAGAAGAGTCAGTCTTCTTGTACTTAAGTCGGCATTGTGCCTTTTGTATATAATTCCGATGCAATTTCTGTGTTTCATCGTCAATAAGAAGCTCACAGGGATACAGTAAACCTGAAGTGAAGCATCGGAATCTATAACTAGTGTCACAGGAATGGTTCAAATCGTAGACAGTAAGAAGAGTCACTCTTTTTGTACTTAAGTCGTCATTTTGCCATTTGTATTTAATTCCGATGCAATTTCTGTGTTTCATCGTCAATACGAAGGTCAGAGGGATACAGTGAACCTGAACTGAAGCATCGGAATCTATAACTAGTGTCACAGGAATGGTTCAAAACAAAGACAGTGGGATGGGTCAGTCTTCTTGTACTTAAGTCGTCATTGTGCCTTTTGTATTTAATTCCGATGCAATATCTGTGTTTCTACGTCAATAAGAAGGTCAGAGGGATACAGTAAACCTGAAGTGAAGCATCGGAATCTATAACTAGTGTCACAGAAATGGTTTAAATCAAAGACAGTAAGAAGAGCCAGTCTTCTTGTACTTGAGTCGGCATTGTGCCTTTTGTATTTAATTCCGATGCAATTTATGTGTTTCTTTGTCTATAAGAAGGTCAGAGGGAGTCAGTAAACCTAAAGTCAAGCATCGGAATCTATAACTAATGTCACAGGAAAGGTTCGAAACATAGACAGTAAGAAGAGTCAGTCTTTTTGTACTTAAGATGTCATTGTGCCTTTTGTATTTAATTCCGATGCAATTTCTGTGTTTCATCGTCAATACGAAGGTCAGAGGGATACAGTAAACCTGAAGTGAAGCATCGGTATCTATAACTAGTGTCACAGGAATGGTTCAAAACTTAGACAGTAAGAAGGGTCAGTCTTCTTGTACTTAAGTCGGCATTGTGCCTTTTGTATTTAATTCCGATGCAATATCTGTGTTTCTTCGTCAATAAGAAGGTCAGAGGGATATAGTAATCCTGAAGGGATGCATCGGAATCTATAACTAGTGTCACAGAAATGGTTCACAACATAGACAGTAAGAAGAGCCAGTCTTCTTGTACTTGAGTCGGCAATGTGCCTTTTGTATTAAATTCCGATGCAATTTCTGTGTTTCATCGTCAATAAGAATGTCAGAGGGATACAGTAAACCTAAAGTGAAGCATCGGAATCTATAACTAGTGTCACAGGAATGGTTCAAAACGTAGACAGTAATAAGAGTCAGTCTTCTTGTACTTAAGTCGGCATTGTGCCTTTTGTATATAATTACGATGCAATTTCTGTGTTTCGTCGTCAATAAGAAGGTCAGCTGGATACAGTTACCTGAAGTGAATCATCGGAATCTATAACTAATGTCACCGGAATGGTAGAAAACATTGACAATAAGAAGAGTCAGTCTTCTTGTACTTAAGTCGGCATTGTGCCTTTTGTATTTAATTAAGATGCAATTTCTGTGTTTCATCGTCGATAAAGAGGTCAGAGGGATACAGAAAACCTGAAGTGAAGCATCGGAAGCTAAAACTAGTGTCACAGGAATGGCTCAAAACATAGACAGTAAGAAGAGCCCGTCGTCTTGTACTTGAGTCGGCATTGTGCCCTTAGTATTTAATTCCGATGAATTTTCTGTGTTTGATCGTCAATAAGAAGGTCAGAGGGATATAGTAAACCTGAAGTAAACCATCGGAATCTATAACTAGTGTCACAGGATTGGTTCAAAACATTGACAGTAAGAAGAGTCAGTCTTCTTGTACTTAAGTCGGCATTGTGCCTTTTGTTTATAATTCCGATGCAATTTCTGTGTTTCATCGTCAATAAGAAGCTCACAGGGATACGGTAAACATGAAGTGAAGCATCGGAATTTATAACTAGTGTCACAGGAATGGTTCAAAACAAAGACTGTGGGATGGGTCAGTCTTCTTGTACTTAAGTCGTCATTGTGCCTTTTGTATTTAATTCCGATGCAATATCTGTGTTTCTACGTCAATAAGAAGGTCAGAGGGATAAAGTAAACCTGAAGTGAAGCATCGGAATCTATAACTAGTGTCACACAAATGGTTTAAATCATAGACAGTAAGAAGAGCCAGTCTTCTTGTACTTGAGTCGGCATTGTGCCTTTTGTATTTAATTCAGATGCAATTTTTGTGTTTCATCGTCGATAAAGAGGTCAGAGGGATACAGAAAACCTGAAGTGAAGCATCGGAAGCTAAAACTAGTGTCACAGGATTGGTTCAAAACATAGACATTAGGAAGAGTCAGTCTTCTTCTACTTAAGTCGGCATTGTGCCTTTTGTATTTAATTCCGATGCAATTTCTGTGTTTCATCGTCAATAAGAAGGTCAGAGGGATACAGTAAAACTGAAGTGAAGCATGGGAACCTGTAACTAGTGTCACAGGGATGGTTCAAATCATAGACAGTAAGAAGAGTCAGTCTTCTTGTACTTAAGTCGGCATTTTTCCTTTTGTATTTAATTCCGATGCAATTTCTGTGCTTCATCGTCAATAAGAAGGTCAGATGGATACAGTAAACCTGAAGTGAAGCATCGGAATCTATAATTAGTGTCACAGGAATGGCTCAAAAGATAGACAGTAAGAAGAGCCAGTCTTCTTGTACTTGAGTCGGCATTCTGCCTTTTATATTTAATTCCGATGAATTTTCTGTGTTTGAACGTCAAAACGGAGGTCAGAGGGATACAGTAAACCTGAAGTAAAGCATCGGAATCTATAACTAGTGTCAAAGGAAAGGTTCAAAACATTGACAGTAAGAAGAGTCAGTCTTCTTGTACTTAAGTCTTCATTGTGCCTTTTGTATATAATTCCGATGCAATTTCTGTGTTTCATCGTCAATAAGAAGCTCACAGGGATACAGTAAACCTGAAGTGAAGCATCGGAATCTATACTTAGTGTCACAGGAATGGTTCAAAACATAGACAGTAAGAAGTGTCACTCTTTTTGTACTTAAGTCGGCATTGTGCCATTTGTATTTAATTCCAATGCAATTTCTGTGTTTCATCGTCAATACGAAGGTCAGAGGGATACAGTATACCTGAAGTGAAGCATCGGTATCTATAACTAGTGTCACAGGAATGGTTCAAAGCTTAGACAGTAAGAAGGGTCAGTCTTCTTGTACTTAGGTCGGCATTGTGCCTTTTGTATTTGATTCCGATGCAATATCTGTGTTTCTTCGTCAATAAGAAGGTCACAGGGATACAGTAATCCTGAAGGGATGCATCGGAATCTATAACTAGTGTCACAGAAATGGTTCAAAACATAGACAGTAAGAAGAGCCAGTCTTCTTGTACTTGAGTCGGCATTGTGTTTTTTGTATTAAATTCCGATGCAATTTCTGTGTTTCAACGTCAATAAGAAGGTCAGAGGGATACAGTAAACCTGAAGTAAAGCATCGGAATCTATAACTAGTGTCAAAGGAATGGTTCAAAACATTGACAGTAAGAAGAGTCAGTCTTCTTGTACTTGAGTCGGCATTGTGCCTTTTGTATTTAATTCCGATGCAATATCTGTGTTTCTTCGTCATTAAGAGGGTCACAGGGATACAGTAAACCTGAAGTGAAGTATCGGAATCTATAACTAGTGTAACAGGAATGGTTCAAACCATTGACAGTAAGATGAGTTAGTGTTCTTGTACTGAAGTCGGCATTGTGCCTTTTGTATTTAATTGAGATGCTATTTCTGTGTTTCATCGTCAATAAAATGGTGAGAGGGATACAGTAAACCTGAAGTGAAGCATCGGAATCTATAACTAGTGTCACAGGAATGGTTCAAAACATAGACAGTAAGAAGAGTCAGTCTTCTTGTACTTAAGTCGGCATTGTGCCTTTTGTATATAATTACGATGCAATTTCGGTTTTTTATCATCAATAAGAAGGTCAGCTGGATACAGTTACCTGAAGTGAATCATCGGAATCTATAACTAATGTCACCGGAATGGTAGAAAACATTGACAGTAAGAAGAGTCAGTCTTCTTGTACTTAAGTCGGCATTGAGCCTTTTGTATTTAATTAAGATGCAATTTCTGTGTTTCATCGTCAATAAGAAGGTCAGAGGGATACAGTAATCCTGAAGTGAAGCATCGGAATCTATAACTAGTGTCACAGGAACGGTTCAAAACATGGACAGTAAGAAGGGTCAGTCTTCTTGTACTGAAGTCCTCATTGTGCCTTTTGTATTTAATTCCGATGCAATATCTGTGTTTCTTCGTCATTAAGAAGGTCAGAGTTATACAGTAAAACTGAAGTGAAGCATCGCAATCTATAACTAGTGTCACAGAAATTGTTCAAAACATAGACAGTAAGAAGAGCCAGTCATCTTGTACTTGAGTCGGCATTGTACCTTTTGTATTTAATTAGGATGCAATTTCTGTGTTTCATTGTCAATAAGAAGGTCAGAGGGATAAAGTAAACCTGAAGTGAAGCATCGGAATCCATAACTAGTGTCACAGGAATGGTTCAAAACATAGACAGTAAGAAGACCCATTGTTTTTGTACTTAAGTCGGCATTGTGCATTTTGTATTTAATTCCGATGCAATTTACGTGTTTCATCGTCAATAAGAAGGTCAGAGGGATACAGTAAACCCGAAGTGAAGCATCGGAATCTATAACTAGTGTAACAGGAATGGTTCAAACCATTGACTGTCAGATGGGTTAGTGTTGTTGTACTGAAGTCGGCATTGTGCGTTTTGTATTTAATTAAGATGCTATTTCTGTGTTTCATCGTCAATAAGAAGGTCAGAGGGATACAGTAAACCTGAAGTGAAGCATCGGAATCTATAACTAGTGTCACAGGAATGGTTCAAAACATATACAGTAAGAAGAGTCAGTCTTCTTGTACTTAAGTCGGCATTGTGCCTTTTGTATTTAATTAAGAGGCAATTTCTGTGTTTCATCGTCGATAAAGGGGTCAGAGGGATACAGAAAACCTGAAGTGAAGCATCGGAATCTAAAACTAGTGTCACAGGATTGGTTCAAATCATAGACATTGGGAAGAGTCAGTCTTCTTGTACTTATGTCGGCATTGTGCCTTTTGTATTTAATTCCGATGCAATTTCTGCGTTTCATCGTCAATAAGAAGGTCAGAGGGATACAGTAAAACTGAAGTGAAGCATGGGAACCTATAACTAGTGTCACAGAAATGGTTCAAAACTTAGTCAGTAGGAAGAGTCAGTTATCTTGTACTTAAGGCGGCATTGTGCCTTTTGTATTTAATTAAAATGCAATTTCTGTGTTTCATCGTCAATAGGAAGGTGAAAGGGATACAGTAAACCTGAAGTGAAGCATCGGAATCTATAACTAGTGTCACAGGAATGGTTCAAAACAAAGACAGTGGGATGGGTCAGTCTTCTTGTACTTAAGTCGTCATTGTGCCTTTTGTATTTAATTCCGATGCAATATCTGTGTTTCTACGTCAATAAGAAGGTCAGAGGGATACAGTAAACCTGAAGTGAAGCATCGGAATATATAACTAGTGTCACAGAAATGGTTTAAATCAAAGACAGTAAGAAGAGCCAGTCTTCTTGTACTTGAGTCGGCATTGTGCCTTTTGTATTTAATTCCGATGCAATTTATGTGTTTCTTTGTCTATAAGAAGGTCAGAGGGAGTCAGTAAACCTAAAGTCAAGCATCGGAATCTATAACTAATGTCACAGGAAAGGTTCGAAACATAGACAGTAAGAAGAGTCAGTCTTTTTGTACTTAAGATGTCATTGTGCCTTTTGTATTTAATTCCGATGCAATTTCTGTGTTTCATCGTCAATACGAAGGTCAGAGGGATACAGTAAACCTGAAGTGAAGCATCGGTATCTATAACTAATGTCACAGGAAATGGTTCAAAACTTATACAGTAAGAAGGGTCAGTCTTCTTGTACTTAAGTCGGCATTGTGCCTTTTGTATTTAATTCCGATGCAATATCTGTGTTTCTTCGTCAATAAGAAGGTCAGAGGGATATAGTAATCCTGAAGGGATGCATCGGAATCTATAACTAGTGTCACAGGAATGGTTCTAATCATAGACAGTAGGAAGAGTCAGTCTTTTTCTACTTAAGTCGGCATTGTGCCTTTTGTATTTAATTCCGATGCAATTTCTGTGTTTCATCGTCAATAAGATGGTCAGAGGGATACAGTAAAACTGAAGTGAAGCAAGGGAACCTGTAACTAGTGTCACAGGAATGGTTCAAATCATAGACAGTAAGAAGAGTCAGTCTTCTTGTACTTAAGTCGGCATTTTGCCTTTTGTATTTAATTCCGATGCAATTTCTCTGCTTCATAGTCAATAAGATGGTCAGCTGGATACAGTAAACATGAAGTGAAGCATCGGAATCTATAACTAGTGTCACAGGAATGGCTCAAAACATAGACAGTAAGAAGAGCCCGTCGTCTTGTACTTGAGTCGGCATTGTGCCTTTAGTATTTAATTCTGATGAATTTTCTGTCTTTGATCGTCAATAAGAAGGTCAGAGGGATATAGTAAACCTGAAGTAAACCATCGGAACCTATAACTAGTGTCACAGGATTGGTTCAAAACATTGACAGTAAGAAGAGTCAGTCTTCTTGTACTTAAGTCGGCATTGTGCCTTTTGTTTATAATTCCGATGCAATTTCTGTGTTTCATCGTCAATACGAAGCTCACAGGGATACGGTCAACATGAAGTGAAGCATCGGAATTTATAACTAGTGTCACAGGAATGGTTCAAAACAAAGACTGTGGGATGGGTCAGTCTTCTTGTACTTAAGTCGTCATTGTGCCTTTTGTATTTAATTCCGATGCAATATCTGTGTTTCTACGTCAATAAGAAGGTCAGAGGGATAAAGTAAACCTGAAGTGAAGCATCAGAATCTATAACTAGTGTCACACAAATGGTTTAAGTCATATACAGTAAGAAGAGCCAGTCTTCTTGTACTTGAGTCGGCATTGTGCCTTTTGTATTTAATTCAGATGCAATTTTTGTGTTTCATCGTCGATAAAGAGGTCAGAGGGATACAGAAAACCTGAAGTGAAGCATCGGAAGCTAAAACTAGTGTCACAGGATTGGCTCAAAACATAGACATTAGGAAGAGTCAGTCTTCTTGTACTTAAGTCGGCATTGTGCCTTTTGTATATAATTCCGATGCAATTTCTGTGTTTCATCGTCAATAAGAAGCTCGCAGGGATACAGTAAACCTGAGGTGAAGCACCGGAATCTATAACTAGGGTCACAGGAATGGTTCAAATCATAGACAGTAAGAAGAGTCACTCTTTTTGTACTTAAGTCGGCATTTTGCCATTTGTATTTAATTCCGATGCAATTTCTGTGTTTCATCGTCAATACGAAGGTCAGAGGGTTACAGTGAACCGGAACTGAAGCATCGGAATCTATAACTAGTTTCACAGGAATGGTTCAAAACAAAGACAGTGGGATGGGTCAGTCTTCTTGTACTTAAGTCGTCATTGTGCCTTTTGTATTTAATTCTGATGCAATATCTGTGTTTCTACGTCAATAAGAAGGTCAGAGGGATACAGAAAACCTGAAGTGAAGCATCGGAATCTATAACTAGTGTCACAGAAATGGTTTATATCATAGACAGTAAGAAGAGCCAGTCTTCTTGTACTTGAGTCGGCATTGTGCCTTTTGTATTTATTTCCAATGCAATTTATGTGTTTCTTTGTCTATAAGAAGGTCAGAGGGAATCAGTAAACCTAAAGTCAAGCATCGGAATCTATAACTAGTGTCACAGGAAAGGTTCGAAACATAGACAGTAACCAGAGTCAGTCTTTTTGTACTTAAGATGGCATTGTGCCTTTTGTATTTAATTCCGATGCAATTTCTGTGTTTCATCGTCAATACGAAGGTCAGAGGGATACAGTAAACCTGAAGTGAAGCATCGGTATCTATAACTAGTGTCACAGGAATGTTTCAAAGTATAGACAGTAGGAAGAGTCAGTCTAAATGTACTTAAGTCGGCATTGTGCCTTTTGTATTTAATTCCGATGCAATTTCTGTGTTTCATCGTCAATACGAAGGTCAGAGCGATACAGTAAACCTGAAGTGAACCATCGGTATCTATAACTAGTGTCACAGGAATGGTTCAAAACTTAGACAGTAAGAAGGGTCAGTCTTCTTGTACTTAAGTCGGCATTGTGCCTTTTGTATTTAATTCCGAGGCAATATCTGTGTTTCTTCGTCAATAAGAAGGTCAGAGGGATATAGTAATCCTGATGGGATGCATCGGAATCTATAACTAGTGTCACAGAAATGGTTCAAAACATAGACAGTAAGAAGAGCCAGTCTTCTTGTACTTGAGTCGGCATTGTGCCTTTTGTATTAAATTCCGTTGCAATTTCTGTGTTTCATCGTCAATAAGAAGGTCAGTGGGATCCAGTAAACCTGAAGTGAAGCATCGGAATCTATAACTAGTGTCACAGGAATGGTTCAAAACATAGACAGTAAGAAGGGTCAGTCTTCTTGTACTGAAGTCGGCATTGTGCCTTTTGTATTTAATTCCGATGCAATATCTGTGTTTCTTCGTCATTAAGAAGGTCAGAGTTATACAGTAAAACTGAAGTGAAGCATCGGAATCTATAACTAGTGTCACAGAAATGGTTCAAAACATAGACAGTAAGAAGAGCCAGTCTTCTTGTATTTCTGTCGGCATTGTGCCTTTTGTATTTAATTAGGATGCAATTTCTGTGTTTCATTGTCAATAAGAAGGTCAGAGGGATACAGTAAACCTGAAGTGAAGCATCGGAATCTATAACTAGTGTCACAGGAATGGTTCAAAACATAGAGAGTAGGAAGACCCATTCTTTTTGTACTTAAGTCGGCATTGTGCATTTTGTATTTAATTCCGATGCAATTTCTGTGTTTCATCGTCAATAAGAAGGTCAGCTTGATACAGTAAACCTGAAGTGAAGCATCGGAATCTATAACTAGTGTCACAGGAATGGTTCAAAACGTAGTCAGTAGGAAGAGTCAGTTATCTTGTACTTAAGTCGACATTGTGCCTTTTGTATTTAATTAAAATGCAATTTCTGTGTTTCATCGTCAATAGGAAGGTGAAAGGGATACAGTAGACCTGAAGTGAAGCATCGGAATCTATAACGAGTGTCACAGGAATGGTTCAAATCATAGACAGTAGGAAGAGTCAGTCTTCTTCTACTTAAGTCGGCATTGTGCCTTTTGTATTTAATTCCGATGCAATTTCTGTGTTTCATCGTCAATAAGAAGGTCAGAGGGATACAGTAAAACTGAAGTGAAGCATGGGAACCTGTAACTAGTGTCACAGGAATGGTTCAAATCATAGACAGTAAGAAGAGTCAGTCTTCTTGTACTTAAGTCGGCATTTTGCCTTTTGTATTTAATTCCGATGAATTTTCTGTGTTTGATCGTCAATAAGAAGGTCAGAGGGATATAGTAAACCTGAAGTAAACCATCGGAATCTATAACTAGTGTCACAGGAATGGTTCAAAACATTGACAGTAAGAAGAGTCAGTCTTCTTGTACTTAAGTCGGCATTGTGCCTTTTGTATATAATTCCGATGCAATTTCTGTGTTTCATCGTCAATAAGAAGCTCACAGGGATACAGTAAACCTGAAGTGAAGCATCGGAATCTATAACTAGTGTCACAGGAATGGTTCAAATCATAGACAGTAAGAAGAGTCACTCTTTTTGTACTTAAGTCGGCATTTTGCCAATTATATTTAATTCCGATGCAATTTCTGTGTTTCATCGTCAATACGAAGGTCAGAGGGATACAGTGAACCTGAAGTGAAGCATCGGAATCTATAACTAGTGTCACAGGAATGGTTCAACACAAAGACAGTGGGATTAAGTCAGTCTTCTTGTACTTAAGTCGTCATTGTGCCTTTTGTATTTAATTCTGATGCAATATCTGTGTTTCTACGTCAATAAGAAGGTCAGAGGGATATAGTAATCCTGAAGGGATGCATCGGAATCTATAACTAGTGTCACAGAAATGGTTCAAAACATAGACAGTAAGAAGAGCCAGTCTTCTTGTATTTGAGTCGGCATTGTGCCTTTTGTATTTAATTAGGATGCAATTTCTGTGTTTCATCGTCAATAAGAAGCTCACAGGGATACAGTAAACCTGAAGTGAAGCATCGGAATCTATAACTAGTGTCACAGGAATGGCTCAAAACATAGACAGTAAGAAGAGCCAGTCGTCTTGTACTTGAGTCGGCATTGTGCCTTTTGTATTTAATTCCGATGAATTTTCTGTGTTTGATCGTCAATACGATGGTCAGAGGGATATAGTAAACCTGAAGTAAACCATCGGAATCTATAACTAGTGTCACAGGAATGGTTCAAAACAAAGACAGTGGGATGGGTCAGTCACTTGTTTTTAAGTCGTCATTGTGCCTTTTGTATTTAATTCTGATGCAATATCTGTGTTTCTACGTCAATAAGAAGGTCAGAGGGATACAGTAAACCTGAAGTGAAGCATCGGAATCTATAACTAGTGTCACAGAAATGGTTTAAATCATAGACAGTAAGAAGAGCCAGTCTTCTTGTACTTGAGTCGGCATTGTGCCTTTTGTATTTATTTCCGATGCAATTTATGTGTTTCTTTGTCTATAAGAAGGTCAGAGGGAATCAGTAAACCTAAAGTCAAGCATCGGAATCTATAACTAGTGTCACAGGAAAGGTTCGAAACATAGACAGTAACCAGAGTCAGTCTTTTTGTACTTAAGATGGCATTGTGCCTTTTGTATTTAATTCCGATGCAATTTCTGTGTTTCATCGTCAATACGAAGGTCAGAGAGATACAGTAAACCTGAAGTGAAACATTGGTATCTATAACTAGTGTCACAGGAATGGTTCAAAACATAGACAGTAAGAAGACCCATTCATTTTGTACTTAAGTCGGCATTGTGCATTTTGTATTTTATTCCGATGCAATTTACGTGTTTCATCGTCAATAAGAAGGTCAGTTGGATACAGTAAACCTGAAGTGAAGCATCGGAATCTATAACTAGTGACACAGGAGTGGTTCAAAACGTAGTCAGTAGGAAGAGTCAGTTATCTTGTACTTAAGTCGGCATTGCGCCTTTTGTATTTAATTAAAATGCAATTTCTTTGTTTCATCGTCAATAGGAAGGTGAAAGGGATACAGTAAACCTGAAGTGAAGCATCGGAATCTATAACGAGTGTCACAGGAATGGTTCAAATCATAGACAGTAAGAAGAGTCACTCTTTTTGTACTTAAGTCGGCATTTTGCAATTTGTATTTAATTCCGATGCAATTTCTGTGTTTCATCGTCAATACGAAGGTCAGAGGGATACAGTGAACCTGAAGTGAAGCATCGGAATCTATAACTAGTGTAACAGGAATGGTTCAAACCATTGACTGTCAGATGAGTTAGTGTTCTTGTACTGAAGTCGGCATTGTGCCTTTTGTATTTAATTAAGATGCTATTTCTGTGTTTCATCGTCAATATGAAGGTCAGAGGGATACAGTAAACCTGAAGTGAAGCATCGGAATCTATAACTAGTGTCACAGGAATGGTTCAAAACATATACAGTAAGAAGAGTCAGTCTTCTTGTACTTAAGTCGGCATTGTGCCTTTTGTATATAATTACGATGCAATTTCTGTGTTTCGTCGTCAATAAGAAGGTCAGCTGGATACAGTTACCAGAAGTGAATCATCGGAATCTATAACTAATGTCACCGGAATGGTAGAAAACATTGACAATAAGAAGAGTCAGTCTTCTTGTACTTAAGTCGGCATTGTGCCCTTTGTATTTAATTAAGATGCAATTTCTGTGTTTCATCGTCGATAAAGAGGTCAGAGGGATACAGTAAAACTGAACTGAAGCATCGGAATCTATAACTAGTGTCACAGGAATGGTTCAAATCATAGACAGTAAGAAGAGTCAGTCTTCTCGTACTTAAGTCGGCATTTTGCCTTTTGTATTTAATTCCGATGCTATTTCTGTGTTTCATCGTCAATATGAAGGTCAGAGGGATACAGTAAACCTGAAGTGAAGCATCGGAATCTATAACTAGTGTCACAGGAATGGTTCAAAACATATACAGTAAGAAGAGTCAGTCTTCTTGTACTTAAGTCGGCATTGTGCCATTTGTATTTAATTAAGATGCAATTTCTGTGTTTCATCGTCAATAAGAAGGTCAGAGGGATACAGTAAACCTGTAGTGAAGCATCGGAATCTATAACTAGTGTCACAGGAATGGTTCAAAACACAGACAGTAAGAAGGGTCAGTCTTCTTCTACTGAAGTCGGCATTGTGCCTTTTGTATTTAATTCCGATGCAATATATGTGTTTCTTCGTCATTAAGGTGGTCAGAGGGATACAGTAAACCTGAAGTGAAGTATCGGAATATATAACTAGTGTAACAGGAATGGTTGAAACCATTGACAGTAAGATGAGTTAGTGTTCTTGTACTGAAGTCGGCATTGTGCCTTTTGTATTTAATTAAGATGCTATTTCTGTGTTTCATCGTCAATAAGAAGGTCAGAGGGATACAGTAAACCTGAAGTGAAGCATCGGAATCTATAACTAGTGTCACAGGAATGGTTCAAAACATAGACAGTAAGAAGGGTCAGTCGTCTTGTACTTAAGTCGGCATTGTGCATTTTGTATTTAATTCCGATGCAATATCTGTGTTTCTTCGTCAATAAGAGGGTCAGAGGGATATGGTAATCCTGAAGGGATGCATCGGAATCTATAACTAGTGTCACAGAAATGGTTCAAAACATAGACAGTAAGAAGAGCCAGTCCTCTTGTACTTGAGTCGGCATTGTGCCTTTTGTATTAAATTCCGATGCAATTTCTGTGTTTCATCGTCAATAAGAAGGTCAGTGGGATACAGTAAACCTGAAGTGAAGCATCGGAATCTATAACTAGTGTCACAGGAATGGTTCAAAACATAGACAGTAAGAAGGGTCAGTCTTCTTGTACTGAAGTCGGCATTGTGCCTTTTGTATTTAATTCCGATGCAATATCTGTGTTTCTTCGTCATTAAGAAGGTCAGAGTTATACAGTAAAACTGAAGTGAAGCATCGGAATCTATAACTAGTGTCACAGGAATGGTTCAAAACATAGACAGTAAGAAGACCCATTCTTTTTGTACTTAAGTCGCATTGTGCATTTTGTATTTAATTCCGATGCAATTTACGTGTTTCATCGTCAATAAGAAGGTCTGCTGGATACAGTAAACCTGAAGTGAAGCATCGGAATCTATAACTAGTGTCACAGGAATGGTTCAAAACGTAGTCAGTAGGAAGAGTCAGTTATCTTGTACTTAAGTCGGCATTGTGCCTTTTGTATTTAATTAAAATGCAATTTCTGTTTTTCATCGTCAATAGCAAGGTGGAAGGGATACAGTAAACCTGAAGTGAAGCATCGGAATCTATAACGAGTGTCACAGGAATGGTTCAAATCATAGACAGTAGGAAGAGTCAGTCGGCATTGTGACTTTTGTATTTAATTCCGATGCAATTTCTGTGTTTCATCGACAATAAGAAGGTCAGAGGGATACAGTAAAACTGAAGTGAAGCATGGGAACCTGTAACTAGTGTCACAGGAATGGTTCAAATCATAGACAGTAAGAAGAGTCAGTCTTCTTGTACTTAAGTCGGCATTTTGCCTTTTATATTTAATTCCGATGCAATTTCTGTGCTTCATCGTCAATAAGAAGGTCAGCTGGATACAGTAAACCTGAAGTGAAGCATCGGAATCTATAACTAGTGTCACAGGAATGGCTCAAAACATAGACAGTAAGAAGAGCCAGTCGTCTTGTACTTGAGTCGGCATTGTGCCTTTTGTATTTAATTCCGATGAATTTTCTGTGTTTGATCGTCAATAAGAAGGTCAGAGGGATATAGTAATCCTGAAGGGATGCATCGGAATCTATAACTAGTGTCACAGAAATGGTTCAAAACATAGACAGTAAGAAGAGCCAGTCTTCTTGTACTTGAGTCGGCATTGTGCCTTTTGTATTTAATTAGTATGCAATTTCTGTTTTTCATTGTCAATAAGAAGGTCAGAGGGATACAGTAAACCTGAAGTGAAGAATCGGAATCTATAACTAGTGTAACAGGAATGGTTCAAACCATTGACTGTCAGATGAGTTAGTGTTCTTGTACTGAAGTCGGCATTGTGCCTTTTGTATTTAATTAAGATGCTATTTCTGTGTTTCATCGTCAATAAGAAGGTCAGAGGTATACAGTAAACCTGAAGTGAAGCATCGGAATCTATAACTAGTGTCACAGGAATGGTTCAAAACATAGTCAGTAGGAAGAGACAGTTATTTTGTACTTAAGTCGGCATTGTGCCATTTGTATTTAATTAAGATGCAATTTCTGTGTTTCATCGTCAATAAGAAGGTCAGAGGGATACAGTAAACCTGTAGTGAAGCATCGGAATCTATAACTAGTGTCACAGGAATGGTCCAAAACATAGACAGTAAGAAGGGTCAGTCTTCTTGTACTGAAGTCGGCATTGTGCCTTCTGTATTTAATTCCGATGCAATATCTGTGTTTCTTCGTCATTAAGAAGGTGAGACGGATTCAGTAAACCTGAAGTGAAGTATGGGAATCTATAACTAGTGTAACAGGAATGGTTCAAACCATTGACAGTAAGATGAGTTAGTGTTCTTGTACTGAAGTCGGCATTGTGCCTTTTGTATTTAATTAAGATGCTATTTCTGTGTTTCATCGTCAATAAGAATCTCACAGGGATACAGTAAACCTGAAGTGAAGCATCGGAATCTATAACTAGTGTCACAGGAATGGTTCAAATCATAGACAGTAAGAAGAGTCTCTCTTTTTGTACTTAAGTCGGCATTTTGCCATTTGTATTTAATTCCGATGCAATTTCTGTGTTTCATCGTCAATACGAAGGTCAGAGGGATACAATGAACCTGAAGTGAAGCATCGGAATCTATAACTAGTGTCACAGGAATGGTTCAAAACAAAGACAGTGGGATGGGTCAGTCTTCTTGTACTTAAGTCGGCATTGTGCCTTTTGTATTTAATTCCGATGCAATATCTGTGTTTCTACGTCAATAAGAAGGTCAGAGGGATACAGTACACCTGAAGTGAAGCAACAGAATCTATAACTAGTGTCACAGAAATGGTTTAAATCATAGACAGTAAGAAGAGCCAGTCTTCTTGTACTTGAGTCGGCATTGTGCCTTTTGTATTTAATTCCGATGCAATTTATGTGTTTCTTTGTCTATAAGAAGGTCAGAGGGAATCAGTAAACCTAAAGTCAAACATCGGAATCTATAACTAGTGTCACAGGAAAGGTTTGAAACATAGACAGTAAGAAGAGTCAGTCTTTTTGTACTTAAGATGGCATTGTGCCTTTTGTGTTTAATTCCGATGCAATTTCTGTGTTTCATCGTCAATAAGAAGGTCAGAGGGATACAGTAAACCCGAAGTGAAGCATCGGAATCTATAACTAGTGTAACAGGAATGGTTCAACCCATTGACTGTCAGATGAGTTAGTGTTCTTGTACTTCTGTCGGCATTGTGCCTTTTGTATATAATTACGATGCAATTTCTGTATTTCGTCGTCAATAAGAAGGTCAGAGGGATACAGTAAAACTGAAGTGAAGCATGGGAACCTATAACTAGTGTCACAGGAATGGTTCAAATCATAGACAGTAAGAAGAGTCAGTCTTCTTGTACTTAAGTCTGCATTTTGCCTTTTGTATTTAATTCCGATGCAATTTCTGTGCTTCATCGTCAATAAGAAGGTCAGCTGGATACAGTAAACCTGAAGTGAAGCATCGGAATCTATAACTAGTGTCACAGAAATGGTTCAAAACGTAGTCAGTAGGAAGGGTCAGTTATCTTGTACTTATGTCGGCATTGTGCCTTTAGTATTTAATTAAAATGCAATTTCTGTGTTTCATCGTCAATAGGAAGGTGAAAGGGATTCAGTAAACCTGAAGTGAAGCATCGGAATCTATAACTAGAGTCACAGGAATGGCTCAAACTATAGACAGTAAGAAGAGCCAGTCGTCTTGTACTTGAGTTGGCATTGTGCCTTTTGTATTTAATTCCGATGGATTTTCTGTGTTTGATCGTCAATAAGAAGGTCAGAGGGATATAGTAAACCAGAAGTAAGCCATCGGAATCTATAACTAGTGTCACAGGAATGGTTTAAAACATTGACAGTAAGAAGAGTCAGTCTTCTTGTACTTAAGTCGGGATTGTGCCTTTTGTATATAATTCCGATGCAATATCTGTGTTTCTTCGTCAATAAGAGGGTCAGAGGGATATGGTAATCCTGAAGGGATGCATCGGAATCTATAACTAGTGTCACAGAAATGGTTCAAAACATAGACAGTAAGAAGAGCCAGTCCTCTTGTACTTGAGTCGGCATTGTGCCTTTTGTATTAAATTCCGATGCAATTTCTGTGTTTCATCGTCAATAAGAAGGTCAGTGGGATACAGTAAACCTGAAGTGAAGCATCGGAATCTATAACTAGTGTCACAGGAATGGTTCAAAACATAGACAGTAAGAAGGGTCAGTCTTCTTGTACTGAAGTCGGCATTGTGCCTTTTGTATTTAATTCCGATGCAATATCTGTGTTTCTTCGTCATTAAGAAGGTCAGAGTTATACAGTAAAACTGAAGTGAAGCATCGGAATCTATAACTAGTGTCACAGGAATGGTTCAAAACATAGACAGTAAGAAGACCCATTCTTTTTGTACTTAAGTCGCATTGTGCATTTTGTATTTAATTCCGATGCAATTTACGTGTTTCATCGTCAATAAGAAGGTCTGCTGGATACAGTAAACCTGAAGTGAAGCATCGGAATCTATAACTAGTGTCACAGGAATGGTTCAAAACGTAGTCAGTAGGAAGAGTCAGTTATCTTGTACTTAAGTCGGCATTGTGCCTTTTGTATTTAATTAAAATGCAATTTCTGTTTTTCATCGTCAATAGCAAGGTGGAAGGGATACAGTAAACCTGAAGTGAAGCATCGGAATCTATAACGAGTGTCACAGGAATGGTTCAAATCATAGACAGTAGGAAGAGTCAGTCGGCATTGTGACTTTTGTATTTAATTCCGATGCAATTTCTGTGTTTCATCGACAATAAGAAGGTCAGAGGGATACAGTAAAAATGAAGTGAAGCATGGGAACCTGTAACTAGTGTCACAGGAATGGTTCAAATCATAGACAGTAAGAAGAGTCAGTCTTCTTGTACTTAAGTCGGCATTTTGCCTTTTATATTTAATTCCGATGCAATTTCTGTGCTTCATCGTCAATAAGAAGGTCAGCTGGATACAGTAAACCTGAAGTGAAGCATCGGAATCTATAACTAGTGTCACAGGAATGGCTCAAAACATAGACAGTAAGAAGAGCCAGTCGTCTTGTACTTGAGTCGGCATTGTGCCTTTTGTATTTAATTCCGATGAATTTTCTGTGTTTGATCGTCAATAAGAAGGTCAGAGGGATATAGTAATCCTGAAGGGATGCATCGGAATCTATAACTAGTGTCACAGAAATGGTTCAAAACATAGACAGTAAGAAGAGCCAGTCTTCTTGTACTTGAGTCGGCATTGTGCCTTTTGTATTTAATTAGGATGCAATTTCTGTTTTTCATTGTCAATAAGAAGGTCAGAGGGATACAGTAAACCTGAAGTGAAGAATCGGAATCTATAACTAGTGTAACAGGAATGGTTCAAACCATTGACTGTCAGATGAGTTAGTGTTCTTGTACTGAAGTCGGCATTGTGCCTTTTGTATTTAATTAAGATGCTATTTCTGTGTTTCATCGTCAATAAGAAGGTCAGAGGTATACAGTAAACCTGAAGTGAAGCATCGGAATCTATAACTAGTGTCACAGGAATGGTTCAAAACATAGTCAGTAGGAAGAGACAGTTATTTTGTACTTAAGTCGGCATTGTGCCATTTGTATTTAATTAAGATGCAATTTCTGTGTTTCATCGTCAATAAGAAGGTCAGAGGGATACAGTAAACCTGTAGTGAAGCATCGGAATCTATAACTAGTGTCACAGGAATGGTCCAAAACATAGACAGTAAGAAGGGTCAGTCTTCTTGTACTGAAGTCGGCATTGTGCCTTCTGTATTTAATTCCGATGCAATATCTGTGTTTCTTCGTCATTAAGAAGGTGAGACGGATTCAGTAAACCTGAAGTGAAGTATGGGAATCTATAACTAGTGTAACAGGAATGGTTCAAACCATTGACAGTAAGATGAGTTAGTGTTCTTGTACTGAAGTCGGCATTGTGCCTTTTGTATTTAATTAAGATGCTATTTCTGTGTTTTATCGTCAATAAGAAGGTCAGAGGGATACAGTAAACCTGAAGTGAAGCATCGGAATCCATAACTAGTGTCACAGGAATGGTTCAAAACATAGACAGTAAGAAGGGTCAGTCTTCTTGTACTTAAGTCGGCATTGTGCCTTTTGTATATAATTACGATGCAATTTCTGTGTTTTATCGTCAATAAGAAGGTCAGCTGGATACAGTTACCTGAAGTGAACCATCGGAATCTATAACTAATGTCACCGGAATGGTAGAAAACATTGACAGTAAGAAGAGTCAGTCTTCTTGTACTTAAGTCGGCATTGTGCCTTTTGTATTTAATTCCGATGCAATATCTGTGTTTCTACGTCAATAAGAAGGTCAGAGGGATACAGTACACCTGAAGTGAAGCAACAGAATCTATAACTAGTGTCACAGAAATGGTTTAAATCATAGACAGTAAGAAGAGCCAGTCTTCTTGTACTTGAGTCGGCATTGTGCCTTTTGTATTTAATTCCGATGCAATTTATGTGTTTCTTTGTCTATAAGAAGGTCAGAGGGAATCAGTAAACCTAAAGTCAAACATCGGAATCTATAACTAGTGTCACAGGAAAGGTTTGAAACATAGACAGTAAGAAGAGTCAGTCTTTTTGTACTTAAGATGGCATTGTGCCTTTTGTGTTTAATTCCGATGCAATTTCTGTGTTTCATCGTCAATAAGAAGGTCAGAGGGATACAGTAAACCCGAAGTGAAGCATCGGAATCTATAACTAGTGTAACAGGAATGGTTCAACCCATTGACTGTCAGATGAGTTAGTGTTCTTGTACTTCTGTCGGCATTGTGCCTTTTGTATATAATTACGATGCAATTTCTGTATTTCGTCGTCAATAAGAAGGTCAGAGGGATACAGTAAAACTGAAGTGAAGCATGGGAACCTATAACTAGTGTCACAGGAATGGTTCAAATCATAGACAGTAAGAAGAGTCAGTCTTCTTGTACTTAAGTCTGCATTTTGCCTTTTGTATTTAATTCCGATGCAATTTCTGTGCTTCATCGTCAATAAGAAGGTCAGCTGGATACAGTAAACCTGAAGTGAAGCATCGGAATCTATAACTAGTGTCACAGAAATGGTTCAAAACGTAGTCAGTAGGAAGGGTCAGTTATCTTGTACTTAAGTCGGCATTGTGCCTTTAGTATTTAATTAAAATGCAATTTCTGTGTTTCATCGTCAATAGGAAGGTGAAAGGGATTCAGTAAACCTGAAGTGAAGCATCGGAATCTATAACTAGAGTCACAGGAATGGCTCAAACTATAGACAGTAAGAAGAGCCAGTCGTCTTGTACTTGAGTCGGCATTGTGCCTTTTGTATTTAATTCCGATGGATTTTCTGTGTTTGATCGTCAATAAGAAGGTCAGAGGGATATAGTAAACCAGAAGTAAGCCATCGGAATCTATAACTAGTGTCACAGGAATGGTTTAAAACATTGACAGTAAGAAGAGTCAGTCTTCTTGTACTTAAGTCGGGATTGTGCCTTTTGTATATAATTCCGATGCAATTTCTGTGTTTCATCGTCAATAAGAAGCTCACAGGGATACAGTAAACCTGAAGTGAAGCATCAGAATCTATAACTAGTGTCACAGGAATGGTTCAAATCATAGACAGTAAGAAGAGTCTCTCTTTTTGTACTTAAGTCGGCATTTTGCTATTTGTATTTAATTCCGATGCAATTTCTGTGTTACATCGTCAATACGAAGGTCAGAGGGATACAGTGAACCTGAACTGAAGCATCGGAATCTATAACTAGTGTCACAGGAATGGTTCAAAACAAAGACAGTGGGATGGGTCAGTCTTCTTGTACTTAAGTCGGCATTGTGCCTTTTGTATTTAATTCCGATGCAATATCTGTGTTTCTACGTCAATAAGAAGGTCAGAGGGATACAGTACACCTGAAGTGAAGCAACAGAATCTATAACTAGTGTCATAGAAATGGTTTAAATCATAGACAGTAAGAAGAGCCAGTCTTCTTGTACTTGAGTCGGCATTGTGCCTTTTGTATTTAATTCCGATGCAATTTATGTGTTTCTTTGTCTATAAGAAGGTCAGAGGGAATCATTAAACATAAAGTCAAGCATCGGAATCTATAACTAGTGTCACAGGAAAGGTTCGAAACATAGACAGTAAGAAGAGTCAGTCTTTTTGTACTTAAGATGGCATTGTGCCTTTTGTATTTAATTCCGATGCAATTTCTGTGTTTCATCGTCAATAAGAAGGTCAGAGGGATACAGTAAACCTGAAGTGAAGCATCGGTATCTATAACTATGGTCACAGGAATGGTTCAAAACCTGGACAGTAAGAAGGGTCAGTCTTCTTTTACTTAAGTCGGCATTGTGCCTTTTGTACTTAATTCCGATGCAATATCTGTGTTTCTTCGTCAATATGAAGATCAGAGGGATATAGTAATCCTGAAGGGATGCATCGGAATCTATAACTAGTGTCACAGGATTGGTTCAAAACATAGACATTGGGAAGAGTCAGTCTTCTTGTACTTAAGTCTGCATTTTGCCTTTTGTATTTAATTCCGATGCAATTTCTGTGCTTCATCGTCAATAAGAAGGTCAGCTGGATACAGTAAACCTGAAGTGAAGCATCGGAATCTATAACTAGTGTCACAGAAATGGTTCAAAACGTAGTCAGTAGGAAGAGTCAGTTATCTTGTACTTAAGTCGGCATTGTGCCTTTTGTATTTAATTAAAATGCAATTTCTGTGTTTCATCGTCAATAGGAAGGTGAAAGGGATTCAGTAAACCTGAAGTGAAGCATCGGAATCTATAACTAGTGTCACAGGAATGGTTCAAATCATAGACAGTAAGAAGAGTCTCTCTTTTTGTACTTAAGTCGGCATTTTGCCATTTGTATTTAATTCCGATGCAATTTCTGTGTTACATCGTCAATACGAAGGTCAGAGGGATACAGTGAACCTGAACTGAAGCATCGGAATCTATAACTAGTGTCACAGGAATGGTTCAAAACAAAGACAGTGGGATGGGTCAGTCTTCTTGTACTTAAGTCGTCATTGTGCTTTTGTATTTAATTCCGATGCAATATCTGTGTTTCTACGTCAATAAGAAGGCAGAGGGATATAGTAATCCTGAAGGGATGCATCGGAATCTATAACTAGTGTCACAGAAATGGTTCAAAACATAGACAGTAAGAAGAGCCAGTCTTCTTGTACTTGAGTCGGCATTGTGCCTTTTGTATTAAATTCCGTTGCAATTTCTGTGTTTCATCGTCAATAAGAAGGTCAGTGGGATCCAGTAAACCTGAAGTGAAGCATCGGAATCTATAACTAGTGTCACAGGAATGGTTCAAAACATAGACAGTAAGAAGGGTCAGTCTTCTTGTACTGAAGTCGGCATTGTGCCTTTTGTATTTAATTCCGATGCAATATCTGTGTTTCTTCGTCATTAAGAAGGTCAGAGTTATACAGTAAAACCGAAGTGAAGCATCGGAATCTATAACTAGTGTCACAGAAATGGTTCAAAACATAGACAGTAAGAAGACCCATTCTTTTTGTACTTAAGTCGGCATTGTGCATTTTGTATTTTATTCCGATGCAATTTACGTGTTTCATCGTCAATAAGAAGGTCAGTTGGATACAGTAAACCTGAAGTGAAGCATCGGAATCTATAACTAGTGACACAGGAGTGGTTCAAAACGTAGTCAGTAGGAAGAGTCAGTTATCTTGTACTTAAGTCGGCATTGCGCCTTTTGTATTTAATTAAAATGCAATTTCTTTGTTTCATCGTCAATAGGAAGGTGAAAGGGATACAGTAAACCTGAAGTGAAGCATCGGAATCTATAACGAGTGTCACAGGAATGGTTCAAATCATAGACAGTAAGAAGAGTCACTCTTTTTGTACTTAAGTCGGCATTTTGCAATTTGTATTTAATTCCGATGCAATTTCTGTGTTTCATCGTCAATACGAAGGTCAGAGGGATACAGTGAACCTGAAGTGAAGCATCGGAATCTATAACTAGTGTAACGGGAATGGTTCAAACCATTGACTGTCAGATGAGTTAGTGTTCTTGTACTGAAGTCGGCATTGTGCCTTTTGTATTTAATTAAGATGCTATTTCTGTGTTTCATCGTCAATATGAAGGTCAGAGGGATACAGTAAACCTGAAGTGAAGCATCGGAATCTATAACTAGTGTCACAGGAATGGTTCAAAACATATACAGTAAGAAGAGTCAGTCTTCTTGTACTTAAGTCGGCATTGTGCCTTTTGTATATAATTACGATGCAATTTCTGTGTTTCGTCGTCAATAAGAAGGTCAGCTGGATACAGTTACCAGAAGTGAATCATCGGAATCAATAACTAATGTCACCGGAATGGTAGAAAACATTGACAATAAGAAGAGTCAGTCTTCTTGTACTTAAGTCGGCATTGTGCCCTTTGTATTTAATTAAGATGCAATTTCTGTGTTTCATCGTCGATAAAGAGGTCAGAGGGATACAGTAAAACTGAACTGAAGCATGGGAACCTACAACTAGTGTCACAGGACTGGTTCAAATCATAGACAGTAAGAAGAGTCAGTCTTCTCGTACTTAAGTCGGCATTTTGCCTTTTGTATTTAATTCCGATGCTATTTCTGTGTTTCATCGTCAATATGAAGGTCAGAGGGATACAGTAAACCTGAAGTGAAGCATCGGAATCTATAACTAGTGTCACAGGAATGGTTCAAAACATATACAGTAAGAAGAGTCAGTCTTCTTGTACTTAAGTCGGCATTGTGCCATTTGTATTTAATTAAGATGCAATTTCTGTGTTTCATCGTCAATAAGAAGGTCAGAGGGATACAGTAAACCTGTAGTGAAGCATCGGAATCTATAACTAGTGTCACAGGAATGGTTCAAAACATAGACAGTAAGAAGGGTCAGTCTTCTTCTACTGAAGTCGGCATTGTGCCTTTTGTATTTAATTCCGATGCAATATATGTGTTTCTTCGTCATTATGGTGGTCAGAGGGATACAGTAAACCTGAAGTGAAGTATCGGAATATATAACTAGTGTAACAGGAATGGTTGAAACCATTGACAGTAAGATGAGTTAGTGTTCTTGTACTGAAGTCGGCATTGTGCCTTTTGTATTTAATTAAGATGCTATTTCTGTGTTTCATCGTCAATAAGAAGGTCAGAGGGATACAGTAAACCTGAAGTGAAGCATCGGAATCTATAACTAGTGTCACAGGAATGGTTCAAAACATAGACAGTAAGAAGGGTCAGTCGTCTTGTACTTAAGTCGGCATTGTGCCTTTTGTATTTAATTCCGATGCAATATCTGTGTTTCTTCGTCAATAAGAGGGTCAGAGGGATATGGTAATCCTGAAGGGATGCATCGGAATCTATAACTAGTGTCACAGAAATGGTTCAAAACATAGACAGTAAGAAGAGCCAGTCCTCTTGTACTTGAGTCGGCATTGTGCCTTTTGTATTAAATTCCGATGCAATTTCTGTGTTTCATCGTCAATAAGAAGGTCAGTGGGATACAGTAAACCTGAAGTGAAGCATCGGAATCTATAACTAGTGTCACAGGAATGGTTCAAAACATAGACAGTAAGAAGGGTCAGTCTTCTTGTACTGAAGTCGGCATTGTGCCTTTTGTATTTAATTCCGATGCAATATCTGTGTTTCTTCGTCATTAAGAAGGTCAGAGTTATACAGTAAAACTGAAGTGAAGCATCGGAATCTATAACTAGTGTCACAGGAATGGTTCAAAACATAGACAGTAAGAAGACCCATTCTTTTTGTACTTAAGTCGCATTGTGCATTTTGTATTTAATTCCGATGCAATTTACGTGTTTCATCGTCAATATGAAGGTCTGCTGGATACAGTAAACCTGAAGTGAAGCATCGGAATCTATAACTAGTGTCACAGGAATGGTTCAAAACGTAGCCAGTAGGAAGAGTCAGTTATCTTGTACTTAAGTCGGCATTGTGCCTTTTGTATTTAATTAAAATGCAATTTCTGTTTTTCATCGTCAATAGCAAGGTGGAAGGGATACAGTAAACCTGAAGTGAAGCATCGGAATCTATAACGAGTGTCACAGGAATGGTTCAAATCATAGACAGTAGGAAGAGTCAGTCGGCATTGTGACTTTTGTATTTAATTCCGATGCAATTTCTGTGTTTCATCGACAATAAGAAGGTCAGAGGGATACAGTAAAACTGAAGTGAAGCATGGGAACCTGTAACTAGTGTCACAGGAATGGTTCAAATCATAGACAGTAAGAAGAGTCAGTCTTCTTGTACTTAAGTCGGCATTTTGCCTTTTATATTTAATTCCGATGCAATTTCTGTGCTTCATCGTCAATAAGAAGGTCAGCTGGATACAGTAAACCTGAAGTGAAGCATCGGAATCTATAACTAGTGTCACAGGAATGGCTCAAAACATAGACAGTAAGAAGAGCCAGTCGTCTTGTACTTGAGTCGGCATTGTGCCTTTTGTATTTAATTCCGATGAATTTTCTGTGTTTGATCGTCAATAAGAAGGTCAGAGGGATATAGTAATCCTGAAGGGATGCATCGGAATCTATAACTAGTGTCACAGAAATGGTTCAAAACATAGACAGTAAGAAGAGCCAGTCTTCTTGTACTTGAGTCGGCATTGTGCCTTTTGTATTTAATTAGGATGCAATTTCTGTTTTTCATTGTCAATAAGAAGGTCAGAGGGATACAGTAAACCTGAAGGGAAGCATCGGAATCTATAACTAGTGTAACAGGAATGGTTCAAACCATTGACTGTCAGATGAGTTAGTGTTCTTGTACTGAAGTCGGCATTGTGCCTTTTGTATTTAATTAAGATGCTATTTCTGTGTTTCATCGTCAATAAGAAGGTCAGAGGTATACAGTAAACCTGAAGTGAAGCATCGGAATCTATAACTAGTGTCACAGGAATGGTTCAAAACATAGTCAGTAGGAAGAGACAGTTATTTTGTACTTAAGTCGGCATTGTGCCATTTGTATTTAATTAAGATGCAATTTCTGTGTTTCATCGTCAATAAGAAGGTCAGAGGGATACAGTAAACCTGTAGTGAAGCATCGGAATCTATAACTAGTGTCACAGGAATGGTCCAAAACTTAGACAGTAAGAAGGGTCAGTCTTCTTGTACTGAAGTCGGCATTGTGCCTTCTGTATTTAATTCCGATGCAATATCTGTGTTTCTTCGTCATTAAGAAGGTGAGAGGGATACAGTAAACCTGAAGTGAAGTATGGGAATCTATAACTAGTGTAACAGGAATGGTTCAAACCATTGACAGTAAGATGAGTTAGTGTTCTTGTACTGAAGTCGGCATTGTGCCTTTTGTATTTAATTAAGATGCTATTTCTGTGTTTTATCGTCAATAAGAAGGTCAGAGGGATACAGTAAACCTGAAGTGAAGCATCGGAATCCATAACTAGTGTCACAGGAATGGTTCAAAACATAGACAGTAAGAAGGGTCAGTCTTCTTGTACTTAAGTCGGCATTGTGCCTTTTGTATATAATTACGATGCAATTTCTGTGTTTTATCGTCAATAAGAAGGTCAGCTGGATACAGTTACCTGAAGTGAACCATCGGAATCTATAACTAATGTCACCGGAATGGTAGAAAACATTGACAGTAAGAAGAGTCAGTCTTCTTGTACTTAAGTCGGCATTGAGCCTTTTGTATTTAATTAAGATGCAATTTCTGTGTTTCATCGTCAATAAGAATCTCACAGGGATACAGTAAACCTGAAGTGAAGCATCGGAATCTATAACTAGTGTCACAGGAATGGTTCAAATCATAGACAGTAAGAAGAGTCACTCTTTTTGTACTTAAGTCGGCATTTTGCCATTTGTATTTAATTCCGATGCAATTTCTGTGTTTCATCGTCAATACGAAGGTCAGAGGGATACAGTGAACCTGAAGTGAAGCATCGGAATGTATAACTAGTGTCACAGGAATGGTTCAAAACAAAGACAGTGGGATGGGTCAGTCTTCTTGTACTTAAGTCGGCATTGTGCCTTTTGTATTTAATTCCGATGCAATATCTGTGTTTCTACGTCAATAAGGAGGTCAGAGGGATACAGTACACCTGAAGTGAAGCAACAGAATCTATAACTAGTGTCACAGAAATGGTTTAAATCATAGACAGTAAGAAGAGCCAGTCTTCTTGTACTTGAGTCGGCATTGTGCCTTTTGTATTTAATTCCGATGCAATTTATGTGTTTCTTTGTCTATAAGAAGGTCAGAGGGAATCAGTAAACCTAAAGTCAAACATCGGAATCTATAACTAGTGTCACAGGAAAGGTTTGAAACATAGACAGTAAGAAGAGTCAGTCTTTTTGTACTTAAGGTGGCATTGTGCCTTTTGTGTTTAATTCCGATGCAATTTCTGTGTTTCATCGTCAATAAGAAGGTCAGAGGGATACAGTAAACCCGAAGTGAAGCATCGGAATCTATAACTAGTGTAACAGGAATGGTTCAACCCATTGACTGTCAGATGAGTTAGTGTTCTTGTACTGAAGTCGGCATTGTGCCTTTTGTATTTAATTAAAATGCTATTTCTGTGTTTCATCGTCAATAAGAAGGTCAGAGGGATACAGTAAACCTGAAGTGAAGCATCGGAATCTATAACTAGTGTCACAGGAATGGTTCAAAACATAGACAGTAAGAAGGGTCAGTCTTCTTGTAGTGAAGTCCTCATTGTGCCTTTTGTATTTAATTCCGATGAAATATCTGTGTTTCTTCGTCATTAAGAAGGTCAGAGTTATACAGTAAAACTGAAGTGAAGCATCGGTATCTATAACTAGTGTCACAGAAATGGTTCAAAACATAGACAGTAAGAAGAGCCAGTCTTCTTGTACTTGAGTCGGCATTGTGCCTTTTGTATTTAATTAGGATGCAATTTTTGTGTTTCATTGTCAATAAGAAGGTCAGAGGGATAAAGTAAACCTGAAGTGAAGCATCGGAATCTATAACTAGTGTCACAGGAATGGTTCAAAACATAGACAGTAAGAAGACCCATTCTTTTTGTACTTAAGTCGGCATTGTGCATTTTGTATTTAATTCCGATGCAATTTACGTGTTTCATCGTCAATAAGAAGGTCAGAGGGATACAGTAAACCCGAAGTGAAGCATCGGAATCTATAACTAGAGTAACAGGAATGGTTCAAACCATTGACTGTCAGATGAGTTAGTGTTCTTGTACTGAAGTCGGCATTGTGCCTTTTGTATTTAATTAAGATGCTATTTCTGTGTTTCATCGTCAATAAGAAGGTCAGAGGGATACAGTAAACCTGAAGTGAAGCATCGGAATCTATAACTAGTGTCACAGGAATGGTTCAAAACATATACAGTAAGAAGAGTCAGTCTTCTTGTACTTCTGTCGGCATTGTGCCTTTTGTATATAATTACGATGCAATTTCTGTATTTCGTCGTCAATAAGAAGGTCAGAGGGATACAGTAAAACTGAAGTGAAGCATGGGAACCTATAACTAGTGTCACAGGAATGGTTCAAATCATAGACAGTAAGAAGAGTCAGTCTTCTTGTACTTAAGTCTGCATTTTGCCTTTTGTATTTAATTCCGATGCAATTTCTGTGCTTCATCGTCAATAAGAAGGTCAGCTGGATACAGTAAACCTGAAGTGAAGCATCGGAATCTATAACTAGTGTCACAGAAATGGTTCAAAACGTAGTCAGTAGGAAGGGTCAGTTATCTTGTACTTAAGTCGGCATTGTGCCTTTAGTATTTAATTAAAATGCAATTTCTGTGTTTCATCGTCAATAGGAAGGTGAAAGGGATTCAGTAAACCTGAAGTGAAGCATCGGAATCTATAACTAGAGTCACAGGAATGGCTCAAACTATAGACAGTAAGATGAGCCAGTCGTCTTGTACTTGAGTCGGCATTGTGCCTTTTGTATTTAATTCCGATGGATTTTCTGTGTTTGATCGTCAATAAGAAGGTCAGAGGGATATAGTAAACCAGAAGTAAGCCATCGGAATCTATAACTAGTGTCACAGGAATGGTTTAAAACATTGACAGTAAGAAGAGTCAGTCTTCTTGTACTTAAGTCGGGATTGTGCCTTTTGTATATAATTCCGATGCAATTTCTGTGTTTCATCGTCAATAAGAAGCTCACAGGGATACAGTAAACCTGAAGTGAAGCATCGGAATCTATAACTAGTGTCACAGGAATGGTTCAAATCATAGACAGTAAGAAGAGTCTCTCTTTTTGTACTTAAGTCGGCATTTTGCCATTTGTATTTAATTCCGATGCAATTTCTGTGTTACATCGTCAATACGAAGGTCAGAGGGATACAGTGAATCTGAACTGAAGCATCGGAATCTATAACTAGTGTCACAGGAATGGTTCAAAACAAAGACAGTGGGATGGGTCAGTCTTCTTGTACTTAAGTCGTCATTGTGCTTTTGTATTTAATTCCGATGCAATATCTGTGTTTCTACGTCAATAAGAAGATCAGAGGGATACAGTAAACCTGAAGTGAAGCATCGGTATCTATAACTAGTGTCACAGGAATGGTTCAAAACATAGACAGTAAGAAGAGCCAGTCTTCTTGTACTTGAGTCGGCATTGTGCCTTTTGTATTTAATTAGGATGCAATTTCTGTGTTTCATTGTCAATAAGAAGGTCAGAGGGATAAAGTAAACCTGAAGTGAAGCATCGGAATCTATAACTAGTGTCACAGGAATGGTTCAAAACATAGACAGTAAGAAGACCCATTCTTTTTGTACTTAAGTCGGCATTGTGCATTTTGTATTTAATTCCGATGCAATTTACGTGTTTCATCGTCAATAAGAAGGTCAGAGGGATACAGTAAACCCGAAGTGAAGCATCGGAATCTATAACTAGTGTCATAGGAATGGTTCAAAACATATACAGTAAGAAGAGTCAGTCTTCTTGTACTTCTGTCGGCATTGTGCCTTTTGTATATAATTACGATGCAATTTCTGTATTTCGTCGTCAATAAGAAGGTCAGAGGGATACAGTAAAACTGAAGTGAAGCATGGGAACCTATAACTAGTATCACAGGAATGGTTCAAATCATAGACAGTAAGAAGAGTCAGTCTTCTTGTACTTAAGTCTGCATTTTGCCTTTTGTATTTAATTCCGATGCAATTTCTGTGCTTCATCGTCAATAAGAAGGTTAGCTGGATACAGTAAACCTGAAGTGAAGCATCGGAATCTATAACTAGTGTCACAGAAATGGTTCAAAACGTAGTCAGTAGGAAGGGTCAGTTATCTTGTACTGAAGTCGGCATTGTGCCTTTAGTATTTAATTAAAATGCAATTTCTGTGTTTCATCGTCAATAGGAAGGTGAAAGGGATTCAGTAAACCTGAAGTGAAGCATCGGAATCTATAACTAGAGTCACAGGAATGGCTCAAACTATAGACAGTAAGAAGAGCCAGTCGTCTTGTACTTGAGTCGGCATTGTGCCTTTTGTATTTAATTCCGATGGATTTTCTGTGTTTGATCGTCAATAAGAAGGTCAGAGGGATATAGTAAACCTGAAGTAAACCATCGGAATCTATAACTAGTGTCACAGGAATGGTTTAAAACATTGACAGTAAGAAGAGTCAGTCTTCTTGTACTTAAGTCGGGATTGTGCCTTTTGTATATAATTCCGATGCAATTTCTGTGTTTCATCGTCAATAAGAAGGTCAGAGGGATACAGTAAACCTGAAGTGAAGCATCGGAATCTATAACTAGTGTCACAGGAATGGTTCAAAACATATACAGTAAGAAGAGTCAGTCTTCTTGTACTTCTGTCGGCATTGTGCCTTTTGTATATAATTACGATGCAATTTCTGTATTTCGTCGTCAATAAGAAGGTCAGCTGGATACAGTTACCTGAAGTGAATCATCGGAATCTTTAACTAATGTCACCGGAATGGTAGAAAACATTGACAATAAGAAGAGTCAGTCTTCTTGTACTTAAGTCGGCATTGTGCCTTTTGTATTTAATTAAGATGCAATTTCTGTGCTTCATCGTCGATAAAGAGGTCAGAGGGATACAGAAAACCTGAAGTGAAGCATCGGAATCTAAAACTAGTGTCACAGGATTGGTTCAAAACAAGACATTGGGAAGAGTCAGTCTTCTTGTACTTAAGTCTGCATTTTGCCTTTTGTATTTAATTCCGATGCAATTTCTGTGCTTCATCGTCAATAAGAAGGTCAGCTGGATACAGTAAACCTGAAGTGAAGCATCGGAATCTATAACTAGTGTCACAGAAATGGTTCAAAACGTAGTCAGTAGGAAGAGTCAGTTATCTTGTACTTAAGTCGGCATTGTGCCTTTTGTATTTAATTAAAATGCAATTTCTGTGTTTCATCGTCAATAGGAAGGTGAAAGGGATTCAGTAAACCTGAAGTGAAGCATCGGAATCTATAACTAGTGTCACAGGAATGGTTCAAATCATAGACAGTAAGAAGAGTCTCTCTTTTTGTACTTAAGTCGGCATTTTGCCATTTGTATTTAATTCCGATGCAATTTCGGTGTTACATCGTCAATACGAAGGTCAGAGGGATACAGTGAACCTGAACTGAAGCATCGGAATCTATAACTAGTGTCACAGGAATGGTTCAAAACAAAGACAGTGGGATGGGTCAGTCTTCTTGTACTTAAGTCGTCATTGTGCTTTTGTATTTAATTCCGATGCAATATCTGTGTTTCTACGTCAATAAGAAGATCAGAGGGATACAGTAAACCTGAAGTGAAGCATCGGAATCTATAACTAGTGTCACAGAAATGGTTTAAATCATAGACAGTAAGAAGAGCCAGTCTTCTTGTACTTGAGTCGGCATTGTGCCTTTTGTATTTAATTCCGATGCAATTTATGTGTTTCTTTGTCTATAAGAAGGTCAGAGGGAATCATTAAACATAAAGTCAGGCATCGGAATCTATAACTAGTGTCACAGGAAAGGTTCGAAACATAGACAGTAAGAAGAGTCAGTCTTTTTGTACTTAAGATGGCATTGTGCCTTTTGTATTTAATTCCAATGCAATTTCTGTGTTTCATCGTCAATTCGAAGGTCAGAGGGATACAGTAAACCTGAAGTGAAGCATCGGTATCTATAACTAGTGTCACAGGAATGGTTCAAAACCTGGACAGTAAGAAGGGTCAGTCTTCTTTTACTTAAGTCGGCATTGTGCCTTTTGTACTTAATTCCGATGCAATATCTGTGTTTCTTCGTCAATATGAAGGTCAGAGGGATATAGTAATCCTGAAGGGATGCATCGGAATCTATAACTAATGTCACCGGAATGGTAGAAAACATTGACAATAAGAAGAGTCAGTCTTCTTGTACTTAAGTCGGCATTGTGTCTTTTGTATTTAATTAAGATGCAATTTCTGTGTTTCATCGTCGATAAAGAGGTCAGAGGGATACAGAAAACCTGAAGTGAAGCATCGGAATCTAAAACTAGTGTCACAGGATTGGTTCAAAACATAGACATTAGGAAGAGTCAGTCTTCTTGTACTTATGTCGGCATTGTGCGTTTCTTATTTAATTCCGATGCAATTTCTGTGTTTCATCGTCAATAAGAAGGTCAGAGGGATACAGTAAAACAGAAGTGAAGCATGGGAACCAATAACTAGTGTCACTGGAATGGTTCAAATCATAGACAGTATAAAGAGTCAGTCTTCTTGAACTTAAGTCAGCATTTTGCCTTTTGTATTTAATTCCGATGCAATTTCTGTGCTTCGTCGTCAATAAGAAGGTCGGCTGGATACAGTAAACCTGAAGTGAAGCATCGGAATAAATAACTAGTGTCACAGGAATGGTTCAAAACATAGACAGTAAGAAGGATCAGTCTTCTTGTAGTGAAGTCCTCATTGTGCCTTTTGTATTTAATTCCGATGAAATATCTGTGTTTCTTCGTCGTTAAGAAGGTCAGAGTTATACAGTAAAACTGAAGTGAAGCATCGGTATCTATAACTAGTGTCACAGAAATGGTTCAAAACATAGACAGTAAGAAGAGCCAGTCTTCTTGTACTTGAGTCGGCATTGTGCCTTTTGTATTTAATTAGGATGCAATTTCTGTGTTTCATTGTCAATAAGAAGGTCAGAGGGATAAAGTAAACCTGAAGTGAAGCATCGGAATCTATAACTAGTGTCACAGGAATGGTTCAAAACATAGACAGTAAGAAGACCCATTCTTTTTGTACTTAAGTCGGCATTGTGCATTTTGTATTTAATTCCGATGCAATTTACGTGTTTCATCGTCAATAAGAAGGTCAGAGGGATACAGTAAACCCGAAGTGAAGCATCGGAATCTATAACTAGTGTCACAGGAATGGTTCAAAACATATACAGTAAGAAGAGTCAGTCTTCTTGTACTTCTGTCGGCATTGTGCCTTTTGTATATAATTACGATGCAATTTCTGTATTTCGTCGTCAATAAGAAGGTCAGAGGGATACAGTAAATCTGAAGTGAAGCATGGGAACCTATAACTAGTGTCACAGGAATGGTTCAAATCATAGACAGTAAGAAGAGTCAGTCTTCTTGTACTTAAGTCTGCATTTTGCCTTTTGTATTTAATTCCGATGCAATTTCTGTGCTTCATCGTCAATAAGAAGGTTAGCTGGATACAGTAAACCTGAAGTGAAGCATCGGAATCTATAACTAGTGTCACAGAAATGGTTCAAAACGTAGTCAGTAGGAAGGGTCAGTTATCTTGTACTGAAGTCGGCATTGTGCCTTTAGTATTTAATTAAAATGCAATTTCTGTGTTTCATCGTCAATAGGAAGGTGAAAGGGATTCAGTAAACCTGAAGTGAAGCATCGGAATCTATAACTAGAGTCACAGGAATGGCTCAAACTATAGACAGTAAGAAGAGCCAGTCGTCTTGTACTTGAGTCGGCATTGTGCCTTTTGTATTTAATTCCGATGGATTTTCTGTGTTTGATCGTCAATAAGAAGGTCAGAGGGATATAGTAAACCTGAAGTAAACCATCGGAATCTATAACTAGTGTCACAGGAATGGTTTAAAACATTGACAGTAAGAAGAGTCAGTCTTCTTGTACTTCTGTCGGCATTGTGCCTTTTGTATATAATTACGATGCAATTTCTGTGTTTCATCGTCAATAAGAAGCTCACAGGGATACAGTAAACCTGAAGTGTAGCATCGGAATCTATAACTAGTGTCACAGGAATGGTTCAAACCATTGACTGTCAGATGAGTTAGTGTTCTTGTACTGAAGTCGGCATTGTGCCTTTTGTATTTAATTAAGATGCTATTTCTGTGTTTCATCGTCAATAAGAAGGTCAGAGGGATACAGTAAACCTGAAGTGAAGCATCGGAATCTATAACTAGTGTCACAGGAATGGTTCAAAACATATACAGTAAGAAGAGTCAGTCTTCTTGTACTTCTGTCGGCATTGTGCCTTTTGTATATAATTACGATGCAATTTCTGTATTTCGTCGTCAATAAGAAGGTCAGCTGGATACAGTTACCTGAAGTGAATCATCGGAATCTTTAACTAATGTCACCGGAATGGTAGAAAACATTGACAATAAGAAGAGTCAGTCTTCTTGTACTTAAGTCGGCATTGTGCCTTTTGTATTTAATTAAGATGCAATTTCTGTGTTTCATCGTCGATAAAGAGGTCAGAGGGATACAGAAAACCTGAAGTGAAGCATCGGAATCTAAAACTAGTGTCACAGGATTGGTTCAAAACATAGACATTGGGAAGAGTCAGTCTTCTTGTACTTAAGTCTGCATTTTGCCTTTTGTATTTAATTCCGATGCAATTTCTGTGCTTCATCGTCAATAAGAAGGTCAGCTGGATACAGTAAACCTGAAGTGAAGCATCGGAATCTATAACTAGTGTCACAGAAATGGTTCAAAACGTAGTCAGTAGGAAGAGTCAGTTATCTTGTACTTAAGTCGGCATTGTGCCTTTTGTATTTAATTAAAATGCAATTTCTGTGTTTCATCGTCAATAGGAAGGTGAAAGGGATTCAGTAAACCTGAAGTGAAGCATCGGAATCTATAACTAGTGTCACAGGAATGGTTCAAATCATAGACAGTAGGAAGAGTCAGTCTTCTTCTATTTAAGTCGGCATTGTGCCTTTTGTATTTAATTCCGATGCAATTTCTGTGTTTCATCGGCAATAAGAAGGTCAGAGGGATACAGTAAAACTGAAGTGAAGCATGGGAACCTGTAACTAGTGTCACAGGAATGGTTCAAATCATAGACAGTAAGAAGAGTCAGTCTTCTTGTACTTAAGTCGGCATTTTGCCTTTTGTATTTAATTCCGATGCAATCTCTGTGCTTCATCGTCAATAAGAAGGTCAGCTGGATACAGTAAACCTGAAGTGAAGCATCGGAATCTATAACTAGAGTCACAGGAATGGCTCAAACTATAGACAGTAAGAAGAGCCAGTCGTCTTGTACTTGAGTCGGCATTGTGCCTTTTGTATTTAATTCCGATGAATTTTCTGTGTTTGATCGTCAATAAGAAGGTCAGAGGGATATAGTAAACCTGAAGTAAACCATCGGAATCTATAACTAGTGTCACAGGAATGGTTCAAATCATAGACAGTAAGAAGAGTCAGTCTTCTTGTACTTAAGTCGTCATTGTGCTTTTGTATTTAATTCCGATGCAATATCTGTGTTTCTACGTCAATAAGAAGATCAGAGGGATACAGTAAACCTGAAGTGAAGCATCGGAATCTATAACTAGTGTCACAGAAATGGTTTAAATCATAGACAGTAAGAAGAGCCAGTCTTCTTGTACTTGAGTCGGCATTGTGCCTTTTGTATTTAATTCCGATGCAATTTATGTGTTTCTTTGTCTATAAGAAGGTCAGAGGGAATCATTAAACATAAAGTCAAGCATCGGAATCTATAACTAGTGTCACAGGAAAGGTTCGAAACATAGACAGTAAGAAGAGTCAGTCTTTTTGTACTTAAGATGGCATTGTGCCTTTTGTATTTAATTCCGATGCAACTTCTGTGTTTCATCGTCAATAAGAAGCTCACAGGGATACAGTAAACCTGAAGTGAAGCATCGGAATCTATAACTAGTGTCACAGGAATGGTTCAAATCATAGACAGTAAGAAGAGTCTCTCTTTTTGTACTTAAGTCGGCATTTTGCCATTTGTATTTAATTCCGATGCAATTTCTGTGTTACATCGTCAATACGAAGGTCAGAGGGATACAGTGAACCTGAACTGAAGCATCGGAATCTATAACTAGTGTCACAGGAATGGTTCAAAACAAAGACAGTGGGATGGGTCAGTCTTCTTGTACTTAAGTCGTCATTGTGCTTTTGTATTTAATTCCGATGCAATATCTGTGTTTCTACGTCAATAAGAAGATCAGAGGGATACAGTAAACCTGAAGTGAAGCATCGGTATCTATAACTAGTGTCACAGGAATGGTTCAAAACATAGACAGTAAGAAGAGCCAGTCTTCTTGTACTTGAGTCGGCATTGTGCCTTTTGTATTTAATTAGGATGCAATTTCTGTGTTTCATTGTCAATAAGAAGGTCAGAGGGATAAAGTAAACCTGAAGTGAAGCATCGGAATCTATAACTAGTGTCACAGGAATGGTTCAAAACATAGACAGTAAGAAGACCCATTCTTTTTGTACTTAAGTCGGCATTGTGCATTTTGTATTTAATTCCGATGCAATTTACGTGTTTCATCGTCAATAAGAAGGTCAGAGGGATACAGTAAACCCGAAGTGAAGCATCGGAATCTATAACTAGTGTCATAGGAATGGTTCAAAACATATACAGTAAGAAGAGTCAGTCTTCTTGTACTTCTGTCGGCATTGTGCCTTTTGTATATAATTACGATGCAATTTCTGTATTTCGTCGTCAATAAGAAGGTCAGAGGGATACAGTAAAACTGAAGTGAAGCATGGGAACCTATAACTAGTGTCACAGGAATGGTTCAAATCATAGACAGTAAGAAGAGTCAGTCTTCTTGTACTTAAGTCTGCATTTTGCCTTTTGTATTTAATTCCGATGCAATTTCTGTGCTTCATCGTCAATAAGAAGGTTAGCTGGATACAGTAAACCTGAAGTGAAGCATCGGAATCTATAACTAGTGTCACAGAAATGGTTCAAAACGTAGTCAGTAGGAAGGGTCAGTTATCTTGTACTGAAGTCGGCATTGTGCCTTTAGTATTTAATTAAAATGCAATTTCTGTGTTTCATCGTCAATAGGAAGGTGAAAGGGATTCAGTAAACCTGAAGTGAAGCATCGGAATCTATAACTAGAGTCACAGGAATGGCTCAAACTATAGACAGTAAGAAGAGCCAGTCGTCTTGTACTTGAGTCGGCATTGTGCCTTTTGTATTTAATTCCGATGGATTTTCTGTGTTTGATCGTCAATAAGAAGGTCAGAGGGATATAGTAAACCTGAAGTAAACCATCGGAATCTATAACTAGTGTCACAGGAATGGTTTAAAACATTGACAGTAAGAAGAGTCAGTCTTCTTGTACCTAAGTCGGGATTGTGCCTTTTGTATATAATTCCGATGCAATTTCTGTGTTTCATCGTCAATAAGAAGGTCAGAGGGATACAGTAAACCTGAAGTGAAGCATCGGAATCTATAACTAGTGTCACAGGAATGGTTCAAAACATATACAGTAAGAAGAGTCAGTCTTCTTGTACTTCTGTCGGCATTGTGCCTTTTGTATATAATTACCATGCAATTTCTGTATTTCGTCGTCAATAAGAAGGTCAGCTGGATACAGTTACCTGAAGTGAATCATCGGAATCTTTAACTAATGTCACCGGAATGGTAGAAAACATTGACAATAAGAAGAGTCAGTCTTCTTGTACTTAAGTCGGCATTGTGCCTTTTGTATTTAATTAAGATGCAATTTCTGTGCTTCATCGTCGATAAAGAGGTCAGAGGGATACAGAAAACCTGAAGTGAAGCATCGGAATCTAAAACTAGTGTCACAGGATTGGTT
>NC_060146.1:4904992-4970665 GCF_021461385.2 Schistocerca piceifrons | reverse complement strand
TTCAGGTTTACTGTATCCCTGTGACCTTCTTATTGACGATGACACACAGAAATTGCATCGCAATTAAATACAAAAGGCACAATGCCGACCTAAGTAAAAGAAAACTGTCTCTTCTTACTGTTCATGTTTTGAAAAATTCCTGTGACACTAGTTATACATTCCGATACTTTACTTTAGGTTTACTGTATCCCAAGGACCATCTTATGGACGGAAAAACACATAAATTGCATCGGAATTAAATTCAAAAGGCACAATGCCGACTCAAGTACAAGAAGACTGGCTCTTCTTACTGTCTATGCTTTGAAGCATTTCTGTGACACTACTTATAGATTCCGATGCTTCACTTCAGGTTTACTGTATCCCTCTGACCTTCTTATTGACGATGAAACACAGAAATTGCATCGTAATTATATACAGAAGTCCCAATGCCGACTTAAGTACAAGAAAACTGTCTCTTCTTACTGTCTATGTTTTGAACCATTCCTGTGACACTAGTTATAGAAACGATGCTTCACTTCAGGTTTACTGTATCCCTCTGACCTTCTTATTGACGATCAAACACAGAAAATTCATCGGAATAACATACAAAGGGCACAATTCCGATTTAAGTACAAGAAGACTGGCTGTTCCTACTGTCTATGTTATGAACCATTCCTGTGACACTAGTTATAGATGCCGATGCTTCACTTCAGGTTTACTGTATCCCTCTGACCTTCTTAATGACGATGAAACACAGAAATTGCATCGGAATTAAATACAAAAGGCACAATGCCGACCTAAGTACAAGAAAACTGACTCTTCTTACTGTTCATGTTTTGAACCGTTCCTGTGACACTAGCTATAGATTCCGATGCTTCACTTCAGGTTTACTGCATCCCTCTGACCTTCTTATTGACGATGAAACACAGAAATTGCATCGGAATTAAATACAAAAGGCACTATCCCGACTCAAGTACAAGAAGACTGGCTCTTCTTGCTGTCTATGTTTTGAACCATTTCTGTGACACAAGTTATAGATTCTGATGCTTCACTTGAGGTTTACTGTATCCCGTGACCTTCTTATTGACGTTGAAACACAGAAATTGCATCGCAATTAAATACAAAAGTCACAATGCCGACTTAAGTACAAGAAGACTGACTCTTTCTACTGTCTATGTTGTGAACCTTTCCTGTGACAGTAGTTATAGATTCCGATGCTTCACTTCAGGTTTACTGTATCCCTCTGACCCTCTTATTGACGATGAAACACAGAAATTGCATCCGAATTAAATACAAGAGGCACAATGCCGACCCAAGTACAAGATGACTGGCTCTTCTTACTGTCTATGTTTTGAACCATTAATGGGACACTAGTTATAGATTCCGATGCTTCACTTCAGGTTTACGGTATCCCTCTGACCATCTCATTGACGATGAAACACGGAAATTGCATCGGAATTAAATACAAAAGGCACGATGCCGACCTAAGTACAAGAAAACTGACCCTTCTTATTGTTCGTGATTTGAACCATTCCTGTGACACTAGTTATAGATTCCGATGCTTCACTTCAGGTTTACTGTATCCCTCTGACCTTCCTATTGACGATGAAACACAGAAATTGCATCGTAATTATAAACAAAAGTCCGAATGCCGACTTAAGTACAAGAAAACTGACTCTTCTTACTGTCTATGTTTTGAACCATTCCTGTGACACTAGTTATGGATTCCGATGCTTCACTTCAGGTTTACTGTATCCCTCTGACCTACTTATTGACGATCAAACACAGAAAATTCATCGGAATTACATACAAAGGGCACAATGAAGATTCAAGTACAAGAAAACTGGCTCTTCTTACTGTCTATGTTATGAACCATTCCTGTGACACTAGTTATAGATTCCGATGCTTCACTTCAAGTTTACTGTATCCAGCTGACCTTCTTATTGACGATGAAACACGGAAATTGCATCGGAATTAAATACAAAAGCCACGATGCCGACCTAAGGTCAAGAAAACTGACTCTTCTCACTGTTCATGCTTTGAACCATTCCTGTGACACTAGTTATAGATTCAGATGCTTAACTTCAGGTTTACTGTGTCGCTCTGACCTTCTTATTGACGATGAAACACAGAAATTGCATCGCAATTAAATACAAAAGTCACAATGCCGACTTAAGTACAAGAAGACTGACTCTTCCTACTGTCTATGTTTGAACCTTTAATGTGACACTAGTTATAGATTCCGATGCTTCACTTCAGGTTTATTGTATCCCTCTGACCCTCTTATTGACGATGAAACACAGAAATTGCATCCGAATTAAATACAAGAGGCACAATGCCGACCCAAGTACAAGATGACTGGCTCTTCTTACTGTCTTTGTTTTGAACCATTAATGGGACACTAGTTATAGATTCCGATGCTTCACTTCAGGTTTACTGTATCCCTCTGACCATCTCATTGACGATGAAACACGGAAATTGCATCGGAATTAAATACAAAAGGCACGATGCCGACCTAAGTACAAGAAAACTGACCCTTCTTATTGTTCGTGATTTGAACCATTCCTGTGACACTAGTTATAGATTCCGATGCTTCACTTCAGGTTTACTGTATCCCTCTGACCTTCCTATTGACGATGAAACACAGAAATTGCATCGTAATTATAAACAAAAGTCCCAATGCCGACTTAAGTACAAGAAAACTGACTCTTCTTACTGTTCATGTTTTGAACCATTCCTGTGACACTAGTTATAGATTCCGATATTTCACTTCAGGTTTACTGTATCCCTCTGACCTTCTTATTGACGATGACACACAGAAATTTCATCGGAATTAAATACAAAAGGCACTATGCCAACTCAAGTACAAGAAGACTGGCCCTTCTTTCTGTCTATGTTTTGAACCATTTCTGTTTCACTAGTTATAAATTCCGAAGCTTCACTTCAGGTTTACTGTATCCCTGTGACCTTCTTATTGACGATGACACACAGTAATTGCATCGCAATTAAATACAAAAGTCAAAATGCCAACTTAAGTACAAGAAGACTGACTCTTCCTACTGTCTATGTTTGAACCTTTCCTGTGAAGCTAGTTATAGATTAGGATGCTTTACTTCAGGTTTACTGTATCCCTCTGACCTACTTATTGACGATGAAACACAGAAATTGCATACGAATTAAATACAAAAGGCACAATGCCGACTCAAGTACAAGAAGTCTGGCTCTTCTTACTGTCTATGTTTGAACCATTTCTGTGACACTAGTTATAAATTCCGATGCTTCACTTCAGGTTTACTGTATCCCTCTGACCATCTTATTGACGAAGAAACACATAAATTGCATCGGAATTAAATACAAAAGGCACACTGGTGACTCAAGTACAAGAAGACTGGCTCTTCTTACTGTCTATGTTTTGAACCGTTCCTGTGAACCTAGTTATAGATTCCGATGCTTCACTTCAGGTTTTTCTGTATCCCTCTGACCTTCTTATTGACGATGAAATACAGAAATTGCATCGGAATGACATACAAAAGGCACAATGCCGACATAAGTACAAGAAAACTGACTCTTCGTACTGTCTATGTTTTGAAATAATCCTGTGACACTAGTTATAGATTCCGATGCTTCACTTCAGGTTTACTGTATCCCTCTGACCTTCTTATTGACGATGAAACACAGAAATTACATCGGAATTAAATACAAAAGGCACAATGCCGACCTAAGTAAAAGAAAACTGTCTCTTCTTACTGTTCATGTTTTGAACCATTCCTGTGACACTAGTTATACATTCCGATACTTCACTTTAGGTTTACTGTATCCCTCGGACCATCTTATGGACGGAGAAACACATAAATTGCATCGGAATTAAATTCAAAAGGCACAATGCCGACTCAAGTACAAGAAGACTGGCTGTTCCTACTGTCTATGTTATGAACCATTCCTGTGACACTAGTTATAGATGCCGATGCTTCACTTCAGGTTTACTGTATCCCTCTGACCTTCTTATTGACGATGAAACACAGAAATTGCATCGGAATTAAATACAAAAGGCACAATGCCGGCCTAAGTACAAGAAAACTGACTCTTCTTACTGTTCATGTTTTGAACCGTTCCTGTGACACTAGCTATAGATTCCGATGCTTCACTTCAGGTTTACTGTATCCCTCTGACCTTCTTATTGACGATGAAACACAGAAATTACATCGGAATTAAATACAAAAGGCACAATGCCGACCTAAGTAAAAGAAAACTGTCTCTTCTTACTGTTCATGTTTTGAAAAATTCCTGTGACACTAGTTATACATTCCGATACTTTACTTTAGGTTTACTGTATCCCACGGACCATCTTATGGACGGAAAAACACATAAATTGCATCGGAATTAAATTCAAAAGGCACAATGCCGACTCAAGTACAAGAAGACTGGCTCTTCTTACTGTCTATGTTTTGAAGCATTTCTGTGACACTAGTTATAGATTCCGATGCTTCACTTCAGGTTTACTGTATCCCTCTGACCTTCTTATTGACGATGAAACACAGAAATTGCATCGTAATTATATACAGAAGTCCCAATGCCGACTTAAGTACAAGAAAACTGTCTCTTCTTACTGTCTATGTTTTGAACCATTCCTGTGACACTAGTTATAGAAACGATGCTTCACTTCAGGTATTACTGTATCCCTCTGACCTTCTTATTGACGATCAAACACAGAAAATTCATCGGAATAACATACAAAGGGCACAATTCCGATTTAAGTACAAGAAGACTGGCTGTTCCTACTGTCTATGTTATGAACCATTCCTGTGACACTAGTTATAGATGCCGATCCTTCACTTCAGGTTTACTGTATCCCTCTGACCTTCTTATGGACGATGAAACACAGAAATTGCATCGGAATTAAATACAAAAGGCACAATGCCGACCTAAGTACAAGAATACTGACTCTTCTTACTGTTCACGTTTTGAACCGTTCTTGTGACACTAGCTATAGATTCCGATGCTTCACTTCAGGTTTACTGTAGCCCTGTGACCTTCTTATTGACGATGAAACACAGAAATTGCATCGCAATTAAATACAAAAGTCACAATGCCGACTTAAGTACAAGAAGACTGACACTCTCTACTGTCTATGTTTTGAACCTTTCCTGTGACAGTAGTTATAGATTCCGATGCTTCACTTCAGGTTTACTGTATCCCTCTCACCCTCTTATTGACGATGAAACACAGAAATTGCATCGGAATTAAATACAAAAGGCACAATGCCGACCTAAGTACAAGAAAACTGACACTTCTTACTGTTCACGCTTTAAACCATTCCTGTGACACTAGTTATAGATTCGATACTTCGCTTCAGGATTACTGTATCCCCTGACATTCTTATTGACGATGACACACAGAAATTTCATCGGAATTAAATACAAAAGGCACTATGCCGACTCAAGTACAAGAAGACTGGCCATTCTTACTGTCTATGTTTTGACCCATTTCTGTGACACTAGTTATAAATTCCGATGCTTCACTTCAGGTTTACTGTATCCCTGTGACCTTCTTATTGACGATGAAACACAGAAATTGCATCGCAATTAAATACAAAAGTCACAATACCGACTTAAGTACAAGAAGACTGACTCTTCCTACTGTCTATGTTTTGAACCTTTCCTGTGAAGCTAGTTATAGATTCCGATGCTTCACTTCAGGTTTACTGTATCCCTCTGACCTTCTTATTGACGATCAAACACAGAAAATTCATCGGAATTACATACAAAGGGCACAATGCCGATTCAAGTACAAGAAAACTGGCTCTTCTAACTGTCTATGTTATGAACCATTCCTGTGACACTAGTTATAGATTCCGATGCTTCACTTCAAGTTTACTGTATCCCTCTGACCTTCTTATTGACGATGAAACACAGAAATTGCATCGTAATTACATACAGAAGTCCCAATGCCGACTTAAGTACAAGAAAACTGTCTCTTCTTACTGTCTATGTTTTGAACCATTCCTGTGACACTAGTTATAGAAACGATGCTTCACTTCAGGTTTACTGTATCCCTCTGACCCTCTTATTGACGATCAAACACAGAAAATTCATCGGAATAACATACAAAGGGCACAATTCCGATTTAAGTACAAGAAGACTGGCTGTTCCTACTGTCTATGTTATGAACCATTCCTGTGACACTAGTTATAGATGCCGATCCTTCACTTCAGGTTTACTGCATCTCTCTGACCTCCTTATTGACGATGAAACACAGAAATTGCATCGCAATTAAATACAAAAGGCACTATGCCGACTCAAGTACAAGAAGACTGGCTCTTCATGCTGTCTACGTTTTGAACCATTTCTGTGACACAAGTTATAGATACTGATGCTTCACTTCAGGTTTACTGTATCCCTGTGACCTTCTTATTGACGATGAAACACAGAAATTGCATCGCAATTAAATACAAAAGTCACAATGCCGACTTAAGTACAAGAAGACTGACACTCTCTACTGTCTATGTTTTGAACCTTTCCTGTGACAGTAGTTATAGATTCCGATGCTTCACTTCAGGTTTACTGTATCCCTCTCACCCTCTTATTGACGATGAAACACAGAAATTGCATCGGAATTAAATACAAAAGGCACAATGCCGACCTAAGTACAAGAAAACTGACACTTCTTACTGTTCATGCTTTAAACCATTCCTGTGACACTAGTTATAGATTCCGATACTTCGCTTCAGGATTACTGTATCCCCTGACATTCTTATTGACGATGACACACAGAAATTTCATCGGAATTAAATACAAAAGGCACTATGCCGACTCAAGTACAAGAAGACTGGCTCTTCTTGCTGTCTATGTTTTGAACCATTTCTGTGACACAAGTTATAGATTCTGATGCTTCACTTCAGGTTTACTGTATCCCTCGTACCATCTTATGGACGGAGAAACACATAAATTGCATCGGAATTAAATTCAAAAGGCACAATGCCGACTCTAGTACAAGAAGACTGGCTCTTCTTACTGTCTATGTTTTGAAGCATTTCTGTGACACTAGTTATAGATTCCGATGCTTCACTTCAGGTTTACTGTATCCCTCTGACCTTCTTATTGACGATGAAACACAGAAATTGCATCGTAATTATATACAGAAGTCCCAATGCCGACTTAAGTACAAGAAAACTGTCTCTTCTTACTGTCTATGTTTTGAACCATTCCTGTGACACTAGTTATAGAAACGATGCTTCACTTCAGGTTTACTGTATCCCTCTGACCCTCTTATTGACGATCAAACACAGAAAATTCATCGGAATAACATACAAAGGGCACAATTCCGATTTAAGTACAAGAAGACTGGCTGTTCCTACTGTCTATGTTATGAACCATTCCTGTGACACTAGTTATAGATGCCGATCCTTCACTTCAGGTTTACTGCATCTCTCTGACCTTCTTATTGACGATGAAACACAGAAATTGCATCGCAATTAAATACAAAAGGCACTATGCCGACTCAAGTACAAGAAGACTGGCTCTTCATGCTGTCTACGTTTTGAACCATTTCTGTGACACAAGTTATAGATACTGATGCTTCACTTCAGGTTTACTGTATCCCTGTGACCTTCTTATTGACGATGAAACACAGAAATTGCATCGCAATTAAATACAAAAGTCACAATGCCGACTTAAGTACAAGAAGACTGACACTCTCTACTGTCTATGTCTTGAACCTTTCCTGTGACAGTAGTTATAGATTCCGATGCTTCACTTCAGGTTTACTGTATCCCTCTCACCCTCTTATTGAAGATGAAACACAGAAATTGCATCGGAATTAAATACAAAAGGCACAATGCCGACCTAAGTACAAGAAAACTGACACTTCTTACTGTTCATGCTTTAAACCATTCCTGTGACACTAGTTATAGATTCCGATACTTCGCTTCAGGATTACTGTATCCCCTGACATTCTTATTGACGATGACACACAGAAATTTCATCGGAATTAAATACAAAAGGCACTATGCCGACTCAAGTACAAGAAGACTGGCCCTTCTTACTGTCTATGTTTTGACCCATTTCTGTGACACTAGTTATAAATTCCGATGCTTCACTTCAGGTTTACTGTATCCCTGTGACCTTCTTATTGACGATGAAACACAGAAATTGCATCGCAATTAAATACAAAAGTCACAATACCGACTTAAGTACAAGAAGACTGACTCTTCCTACTGTCTATGTTTTGAACCTTTCCTGTGAAGCTAGTTATAGATTCCGATGCTTCACTTCAGGTTTACTGTATCCCTCTGACCTTCTTATTGACGATCAAACACAGAAAATTCATCGGAATTACATACAAAGGGCACAATGCCGATTGAAGTACAAGAAAAACTGGCTCTTCTAACTGTCTATGTTATGAACCATTCCTGTGACACTAGTTATAGATTCCGATGCTTCACTTCAAGTTTACTGTATCCAGCTGACCTTCTTATTGACGAAGAAACATGGAAATTGCATCGGAATTAAATACAAAAGCCACGATGCCGACCTAAGGACAAGAAAACTGACTCTTCTCACTGTTCATGTTTTGAACCATTCCTGTGACACTAGTTATAGATTCAGATGCTTAACTTCAGGTTTACTGTATCGCTCTGACCTTCTTATTGACGATGAAACACAGAAATTGCATCGCAATTAAATACAAAAGTCCCAATGCCGACTTAAGTACAAGAAGACTGACTCTTCCTACTGTCTAATATTTGAACCTTTCCTGTGACACTAGTTATAGATTCCGATGGTTCACTTCAGGTTTACTGTATCCCTCTGACCTTCTTATTGACGATGAAACACAGAAATTGCATCCGAATTAAATACAAGAGGCAGAGTGCCGACCCAAGTACAAGAAGACTGGCTCTTCTTACTGTCTATGCTTTGAACTATTTCTGTGACACTAGTTATAGATTCCGATGCTTCACTTCAGGTTTACTGTATCCCTCTGACCTTCTTATTGACCATGAAACACAGAAATTGCATCGTAATTATATACAAAAAGCACAATGCCGACCTAAGTATAAGAAAACTGACTCTTCTTACTGTTCATGTTTTGAACCATTCCTGTGACACTAGTTATAGATTCCGATGCTTCACTTCAGGTTTACTGTATCCCTTTGAGCTTCGTATTGACGATGAAACACAGAAATTGCATCGGAATTAAATACAAAAGGCACAATGCCGACTTAAGTACAAAAACACTGACTCTTCTTTCTGTCTATGTTTTGAACCATTCCTGTGACACTAGTGATAGATTCCGATGCTTCACTTCAGGTTTACTGTATCCCTCTGACCTTCTTATTGACGATGAAACACAGAAATTGCATCGGGATTAAATACAAAAGGCACTATGCCGACTCAAGTACAACTAGACTTGCTCTTCTTACTGTCTATGTTTGAAGCATTTCTGTGACACTAGTTATAGATTCCGATGCTTCACTACAAGTTTACTGTATCCCACTGACCATCCAATTGACGAAGAAACATATAAATTGCATCGGAATTAAATACAAAAGGCACAATGCCGACACAAGTACAAGAAGACTGGCTCTTCTTACTGTCTATGTTTTGAACCATTTCTGTGTCACTAGTTATAGATTCTGATGCTTCACTTTAGGTTTACTGTATCCCTCTGACCTTCTTATTGACGATGAAACACAGAAATTGCATGGTAATTATATACAAAAGTCCCAATGCCGACTTAAGTACAAGAAAACTGACTCTTCTTACTGTCTATAATTTGAACCATTCCTGTGACACTAGTTATAGATTCCGATGCTTCACTTCAGGTTAACTGTATCCCTCTGACCTTCTTATTAACGATCAAACACAGAAAATGCGTCGGAATTACATACAAAGGGCACAATGCCGATTCAAGTACAAGAAGACTGGCTCTTCTTACTGTCTATGTTATGAACCATTCCTGTGACACTAGTTATAGATTCCGATGCTTCACTACAAGTTTACTGTATCCCTCTGACCTTCTTATAGACGATGAAGCACAGAAATTGCATCGAAATTAAATACAAAATGCACAATGCCGACTTAAGTGCAGGAAGACTGACTCTTCTTACTGTCTATGTTATGAACCTTTCCTGTGACACTAGTTATAGATTCCGATGCTTCACTTCAGTTTTACTGTATCCCTCTGACCTTCTTATTGACGATGAAAGACAGAAATTGCATCGGAATTTAATACATAAGGCTCAATGCCGACTTAAGTAAAAGAAGTCTGACTCTTCCTACTGTCTATGATTTGAACCATTCCTGTGACACTAGTTTTAGATTCCGATGCTTCACTTCAGGTTTTCTGTATCCCTCTGACCTCCTTATTAACGATGAAACACGTAAATTGCATCTGAATTCAATACAAAAAGCACAAAGCCGACTTAAGTACAAGATGACTGACCCTTCTCACTGTGTATGTTTTGAACCAGTCTTGTATCACTAGTTATGGATTCCGATGCTTCACTTCAGGTTTACTGTATCCCTCTGACCTTCGTATTGACGATGAAACACAGAAATTGCATCGGAAGTAAATACAAAAGGCACAATGCCGACTTAAGTACAAGAAGACTGACTCTTCTTACTGTCTATGATTTGAACCATTCCTGTGACACTAGTTATAGATTCCGATGCTTCACTTCAGTTTTACTGTATCCCTCTGACCCTCTTATTGACGATGAAAAACAGAAATTGCATCGGAATTAAATACAAAAGGCACAATGCCGACTTAAGTAAAAGAAGCCTGACTCTTCCTACTGTCTATGTTTTGAACCATTCCTGTGACACTAGTTTTAGATTCCGATGCTTCACTTCAGGTTTTCTGTATCCCTCTGACCTCCTTATTAACGGTGAAACACGTAAATTGCATCGGAATTAAATACAAAAGGCACAATGCCGACTTAAGTACAAGAAGACTGACCCCTCCTACTGTCTATGCTTTGAACCATTCCTGTGACACTAGTTATAGATTCTGATGCTTCACTTCAGGTTTACTGTATCCCTCTGAGCTTCGTATTGACGATGAAACACAGAAATTGCATCGGAATTAAATACAAAAGGCACAATGCCGACTTCATTACAAGAAAACTGACTCTTCTTACTGTCTAGGTATTGAACCATTCCAGTGACACTAGTTACAGATTCCGATGCTTCACTTCACGTTTACTGTATCCCTCTGACCTACTTATTGACGATGAAACACAGAAATTGCATCGGAATTAAATACAAAAGGCACAATGCGGACCTAAGTACAAGAAAACTGACTCTTCCTACTGTTCATGTTTTGATCCATTCCTGTGACACTTGTTATAGATTCCGGTGCTTCACTTCAGGTTTACTGTATCCCTCTGACCTTCTTATTGACGATGAAACACAATAATTGCATCGCAATTAAATACAAAAGTCGCAATGCCGACTTAAGTACAAGAAAACTGATTCTTCTTACTGTCCATGTTTTGAACCATTCCTGTGCCACTAGATATAGATACCGATGCTTCACTTCAGGATTACTGTATCCCTCTAACCTTCTTATTGACGATGAAACACAAAATTGCATCGGAATTAAATACAAAAGGCACTATGCCGACTCAAGTACAAGAAGACTGGCTCTTCTTACTGTCCATGTTTTGAACCATTTCTGTGACACTAGTTATGGATTGCGATGCTTCACTTCAGGTTTACTGTATCCCTCTGACCTTCTTATTGACGAAGAACCACAGTTATTGCATCGGAATTAAATACAAAAGGCACAATGCCGACTTAAGTACAAGAAGACTGACACTTCGTACTGTCTATGTTTTGAACCATTCATGTGACACTAGTTATAGATTCCGATGCTTCACTTAAGGTTTACTGTATCCCTCTGACCTTCGTATTGACGATGAAACACAGAAATCGCCTCGGGATTAAATACAAAAGGCACAATGCCGACACAAGTACAAGAAAACTGACTGGTCTTACTATGTTTTGAACCATTCCTGTGACACTAGTTGTAGATTCCGATGCTTCACTTCAGGTTTACTGTATCCCTCTGAGCTTCTTATTGACGATGTAACACAGAAATTGCATCGGAATTATATACAAAAGGCACAATGCCGACTTAACTACAAGAAGACTGACTCTTCCTACTGTCTATGTTTTTAACCATTCCTGTGACACTAGTTATAGATTCCGATCTTCACTTCAGGTTTACTGTATCCCTTTCACCTTCTTATTGACGATGAAACACAGAAATTGCATCTTAATTAAATACAAAAGGCACAATGCCGACATAAGTACAAGAAGACTGACTCTTCTTACTGTCTATGTTTTGAACCATCCCTGTGACACTAGTTATAGATTCCGATGCTTCACTTCAGGTTTACTGTATCAATCTGACCTTCTTATTGACGATGAAACACAGATATTGCATCCGAATTAAATACAAGAGGCACAATGCCGACCCAAGTACAAGAAGACTGGCTCCTCTTACTGTCTATGCTTTGAACCATTACTGTGACACTAGTTATAGATTCCGATGCTTCATTTCAGGTTTACTGTATCCCTCAGACCTTCTTATTGATGATGAAACACAGAAATTGCATCGTAATTATATACAAAAGAACCAATGCCGACTTAAGTGCAAGAAAAATGACTCTTGTTACTGTCTATGTCTTGAACCATTCCTGTGACACTAGTTATAGATTCCGATGCTTCACTTAACTTTTACTGTATCCCTTCGACCTTCTTATTGACGATGAAACACCGAAATTGCATCGGAATTAAATACAAAAGGCACAATGCCGACTTAAGTAAAAGAAGGCTGACTCTTCCTACTGTCTATGTTTTGAACGGTTCCTGTGAAACTTGGTTTAGATTCCGATGCTTCCCTTCAGGTTTTCTGTATCCCTCTGACCTCCTTATTAACGATAAAACACGTAAATTGCATCGGAATTAAATACAAAAGGCACAATGCCGACTTAAGTACTAGAAGACTGACCCCTCTCACTGTCTATGTTTTGAACCATTCCTGTGACACTAGTTATAGATTCCGATGCTTCACTTCAGGTTTACTGTATCCCACTGAGATTCTTATTGACGATGAAACACAGAAATTGCATCTTAATTAAATACAAAAGGCACAATGCCGACTTAAGTACAAGAAGACTAACTCATCTAACAGTCTATGTTGTGTACCATACCTGTGACACTAGTTATAGAGTCCGATGCTTCACTTCAGGTTCGCTGTATCCCTCTGACCTTATTATTGACGCTGAAACACAGAAATTGCATCTTAATTAAATACAAAAGGCACAATGCCGACTTAAGTACAAGAAAAATGACTCTTCTTACCGTCTATGTTTTGAACCATTCCTGTGACATATGTTATGGATTCCGATGCTTCACTTCAGGTTTACTGTATCTATCTGAGCTTCTTATTGACGATGAAACACAGAAATTGCATCGGAAATTAATACAAGAGCCTTAATGCCGACTCAAAAACCAGAAGACTGACTCTTCTTACTGTCCATGATCTAAACCTTTCCTGTGAGATCGGTTTTAGATTCCGATGCTTCACTTCAGGTTTACTGTATCCCTTGGACCTCCTTATTGACGCCGAAACACAGAAATTGCATCGGAATTACATACAAAAGGCACAATGCCGAATTAAGTACAAGATAATTGACTCTTTTTACTGGCTATGTTTTGAACCATTCCTGTGACACTAGTTATAGATTCTGATGCTTCACTTCAGGTTTACTGTATCCGTCTGAGCTTCGTAATGACGATGAAATACAGAAATTGCATCGGAATTAAATACAAAAGGCACAATGCCGACCTAAGTACAAGAAAACTGACTCTTCTTACTGTTCATGTTTTGAACCATTCCTGTGACACTAGTTATAGATTCCGATGCTTCACTTCCGGTTTACTGTATCCCTCTGACCTTCTTATTGACGATCAAACACAGAAAATTCATCGGAATTATATACAAAAGGCACACTGGCGACTCAAGTACAAGAAGACTGGCTCTTCTTACTGTCTATGATTTGAACCATTCCTGTGACACTAGTTATAGTTTCCGATGCTTCTCTTCAGGTTTACTGTATCCCTCTGACCTTCTTATTGACGATGAAACACAGAAATTGCATCGGAATTACATACAAAAGGCACAATGCCGGCTTAGGTACAAGAAAACTGACTCTTCTTACTGTCTATGTTTTGAACCATTCCTGTGACACTAGTTATAGATTCCGATGCTTCACTTCCGGTTTACTGTATCCCTCTGACCTTCTTATTGACGATGAAACACAGAAATTGCATCGGAATTAAATACAAAAGGCACAATGCCGACCTAAGTACAAGAAAACTGACTCCTCTTACTGTTCATGTTTGAACCATTCCTGTGACACTTGTTATAGATTCCGATGCCTCACTTCAGGTTTAATGTATCCCTCTGACCTTCTTATTGACGATGAAACACAGAAATTGCATCGGAATTAAATACAAAAGGCACTATGCCGACTCAAGCACAAGAAGACTGGCTCTTCTTACTGTCTATGTTTTGAACCATTTCTGTGACACTAGTTATGCATTCCGATGCTTCACTTCAGGTTTACTGTATACCTGTGACCTTCCTATTGACGATGAAACACAAAAATTGCATCGCAATTAAATACAAAAGTCGCAATGCCGACTTAAGTACAAGAGAACTGACTCTTCTTACTGTCCATGTTTTGAACCATTCCTGTGACACTAGTTATAGATTCCGAAGTTTCATTTCAGGTTTACTGTATCCCTCTGACCTTCTTATTGACAATGAAACACGTAAATTGCATCGGAATTAAATACAAAAGGCACAATGCCGACTTAAGCACAAGAGGAAGCCTCTTCTTAGTGTCCATGTTTTGAACCATTCCTGTGACACTAGTTATAGATTCCGATGCTTCACTTCAGGTTTACTGTATCCCTTTGACCTTCTTATTGACGATGAAACACAAAATTGCATCGGAATTCAATACTAAAGGCACTATGCCGACTCAAGTACAAGAAGACTGGCTCTTCTTACTGTCCATGTTTTGAACCATTTCTGTGACACTAGTTATGGATTGCGATGCTTCACTTCAGGTTTACTGTATCCCTCTGACCTTCTTATTGACGAAGAACCACAGATATGGCATCGGAATTAAATACAAAAGGCACAATGCCGACTTAAGTACATGAAGACTGACCCTTCGTACTGTCTATGTTTTGAACCATTCATGTGACACTAGTTATAGATTCCGATGCTTCACTTCAGGTTTACTGTATCCCTCTGACCTTTGTATTGACGATGAAACACAGAAATCGCATCGGGATTAAATACAAAAGGCACAATGCCGACTTAAGTACAAAAAGACTGACTCTTCTTACTGGCTATGTTTTGAACCATTCCTGTGACACTAGTTATAGATTCCGATGCTTCACTTCAGGTTTGCTGCATCCCTCTGACCTTCTTATTGACGATGTAACACAGAAATTGCATCGGAATTATATCCAAAAGGCACAATGCCGACTTAACTACAAGAAGACTGACTCTTCTTACTGTCTATGTTTTAACCATTCCTGTGACACTAGTTATAGATTCCGATGCTTCACTTCAGGTTTACTGTATCCCTGTCACCTTCTTATTGACGATGAAACACAGAAATTGCATCTTAATTAAATACAAAAGGCACAATGCCGACATAAGTGCAAGAAGACTGACTCTTCTTACTGTCAATGTTTTGAACCATTCCTGTGACACTAGTTATAGATTCCGATGCTTCACTTCAGGTTTACTGTATCCCTCTGACCTTCTTATTGACGATGAAACACAGAAATTGCATCCGAATTAAATGCAAGAGGCACAAGGCCGACCCAAGTACAAGAAGACTGGCTCCTCTTACTGTCTATGCTTTGAACCATTCCTGGGACACTAGTTAAAGATTCCGATGCTTCACTTCAGGTTTACTGTATCCCTCTGACCATCTTATTGACGAAGAAACACATAAATTGCATCGGAATTAAATACAAAAGGCACAATGCCGACTCAAGTACAAGAAGGCTGGCTCTTCTTACTGTCTATGTTTTGAAACATTTCTGTGACACTAGTTATAGATTCCGATGCTTATTTTCAGGTTTACTGTCGCCCTCAGACCTTCTTATTGATGATGAAACACAGAAATTGCATCGTAATTATATACAAAAGAACCAATGCCGACTTAAGTACAAGAAAACTGACTCTTCTTACTGTCTATGCTTTGAACCTTTCCTGTGACACTAGTTATAGATTCCGATGCTTCACTTAACTTTTACTGTATCCCTTCGACCTTCTTATTGACGATGAAACACAGAAATTGCATCGGAATTAAATACAAAAGGCACAATGCCGACTTAAGTAAAAGAAGGCTGACTCTTCCTACTGTCTATGTTTTGAACGGTTCCTGTGAAACTTGGTTTAGATTCCGATGCTTCCCTTCAGGTTTTCTGTATCCCTCTGACCTCCTTATTAACGATAAAACACGTAAATTGCATCGGAATTAAATACAAAAGGCACAATGCCGACTTAAGTACTAGAAGACTGACCCCTCTCACTGTCTATGTTTTGAACCGTTCCTGTGACACTAGTTATAGATTCCGATGCTTCACTTCAGGTTTACTGTATCCCACTGAGATTCTTATTGACGATGAAACACAGAAATTGCATCTTAATTAAATACAAAAGGCACAATGCCGACTTAAGTACAAGAAGACTAACTCATCTAACTGTCTATGTTGTGTACCATACCTGTGACACTAGTTACAGAGTCCGATGCTTCACTTCAGGTTCGCTGTATCCCTCTGACCTTATTATTGACGCTGAAACACAGAAATTGCATCTTAATTAAAAACAAAAGGCACAATGCCGACTTAAGTACAAGAAAAATGACTCTTCTTACCGTCTATGTTTTGAACCATTCCTGTGACATATGTTATGGATTCCGATGCTTCACTTCAGGTTTACTGTATCTATCTGAGCTTCTTATTGACGATGAAACACAGAAATTGCATCGGAAATTAATACAAGAGCCTTAATGCCGACTCAAAAACCAGAAGACTGACTCTTCTTACTGTCCATGATCTGAACCTTTCCTGTGAGAACGGTTTTAGATTCCGATGCTTCACTTCAGGTTTACTGTATCCCTTGGACCTCCTTATTGACGCCGAAACACAGAAATTGCATCGGAATTACATACAAAAGGCACAATGCCGAATTAAGTACAAGATAATTGACTCTTTTTACTGTCTATGTTTTGGACCATTCCTGTGACACTAGTTATAGATTCTGATGCTTCACTTCAGGTTTACTGTATCCGTCTGAGCTTCGTAATGACGATGAAATACAGAAATTGCATCGGAATTAAATACAAAAGGCACAATGCCGACCTAAGTACAAGAAAACTGACTCTTCTTAATGTTCATGTTTTGAACCATTCCTGTGACACTAGTTATGGATTCCGATGCTTCACTTCCGGTTTACTGTATCCCTCTGACCTTCTTATTGACGATCAAACACAGAAAATTCATCGGAATTAAATACAAAAGGCACACTGGCGACTCAAGTACAAGAAGACTGGCTCTTCTTACTGTCTATGATTTGAACCATTCCTGTGACACTAGTTATAGTTTCCGATGCTTCTCTTCAGGTTTACTGTGTCCCTCTGACCTTCTTATTGACGATGAAACACAGAAATTGCATCGGAATTACATACAAAAGGCACAATGCCGGCTTAGGTACAAGAAAACTGACTCTTCTTACTGTCTATGTTTTGAACCATTCCTGTGACACTAGTTATAGATTCCGATGCTTCACTTCCGGTTTACTGTATCCCTCTGACCTTCTTATTGACGATGAAACACAGAAATTGCATCGGAATTAAATACAAAAGGCACAATGCCGACCTAAGTTCAAGAAAACTGACTCCTCTTACTGTTCATGTTTGAACCATTCCTGTGACACTTGTTATAGATTCCGATGCCTCACTTCAGGTTTAATGTATCCCTCTGACCTTCTTATTGACGATGAAACACAGAAATTGCATCGGAATTAAATACAAAAGGCACTATGCCGACTCAAGCACAAGAAGACTGGCTCTTCTTACTGTCTATGTTTTGAACCATTTCTGTGACACTAGTTATGCATTCCGATGCTTCACTTCAGGTTTACTGTATACCTGTGACCTTCCTATTGACGATGAAACACAAAAATTGCATCGCAATTAAATACAAAAGTCGCAATGCCGACTTAAGTACAAGAGAACTGACTCTTCTTACTGTCCATGTTTTGAACCATTCCTGTGACACTAGTTATAGATTCCGAAGTTTCATTTCAGGTTTACTGTATCCCTCTGACCTTCTTATTGACAATGAAACACGTAAATTGCATCGGAATTAAATACAAAAGGCACAATGCCGACTTAAGCACAAGAGGAAGCCTCTTCTTAGTGTCCATGTTTTGAACCATTCCTGTGACACTAGTTATAGATTCCGATGCTTCACTTCAGGTTTACTGTATCCCTTTGACCTTCTTATTGACGATGAAACACAAAATTGCATCGGAATTCAATACTAAAGGCACTATGCCGACTCAAGTACAAGAAGACTGGCTCTTCTTACTGTCCATGTTTTGAACCATTTCTGTGACACTAGTTATGGATTGCGATGCTTCACTTCAGGTTTACTGTATCCCTCTGACCTTCTTATTGACGAAGAACCACAGATATGGCATCGGAATTAAATACAAAAGGCACAATGCCGACTTAAGTACATGAAGACTGACCCTTCGTACTGTCTATGTTTTGAACCATTCATGTGACACTAGTTATAGATTCCGATGCTTCACTTCAGGTTTACTGTATCCCTCTGACCTTTGTATTGACGATGAAACACAGAAATCGCATCGGGATTAAATACAAAAGGCACAATGCCGACTTAAGTACAAAAAGACTGACTCTTCTTACTGGCTATGTTTTGAACCATTCCTGTAACACTAGTTATAGATTCCGATGCTTCACTTCAGGTTTGCTGCATCCCTCTGACCTTCTTATTGACGATGTAACACAGAAATTGCATCGGAATTATATCCAAAAGGCACAATGCCGACTTAACTACAAGAAGACTGACTCTTCTTACTGTCTATGTTTTGAACCATTCCTGTGACACTAGTTATAGATTCCGATGCTTCACTTCAGGTTTACTGTATCCCTGTCACCTTCTTATTGACGATGAAACACAGAAATTGCATCTTAATTAAATACAAAAGGCACAATGCCGACATAAGTGCAAGAAGACTGACTCTTCTTACTGTCAATGTTTTGAACCATTCCTGTGACACTAGTTATAGATTCCGATGCTTCACTTCAGGTTTACTGTATCCCTCTGACCTTCTTATTGACGATGAAACACAGAAATTGCATCCGAATTAAATGCAAGAGGCACAAGGCCGACCCAAGTACAAGAAGACTGGCTCCTCTTACTGTCTATGCTTTGAACCATTCCTGGGACACTAGTTAAAGATTCCGATGCTTCACTTCAGGTTTACTGTATCCCTCTGACCATCTTATTGACGAAGAAACACATAAATTGCATCGGAATTAAATACAAAAGGCACAATGCCGACTCAAGTACAAGAAGACTGGCTCTTCTTACTGTCTATGTTTTGAAACATTTCTGTGACACTAGTTATAGATTCCGATGCTTATTTTCAGGTTTACTGTCGCCCTCAGACCTTCTTATTGATGATGAAACACAGAAATTGCATCGTAATTATATACAAAAGAACCAATGCCGACTTAAGTACAAGAAAACTGACTCTTCTTACTGTCTATGCTTTGAACCTTTCCTGTGACACTAGTTATAGATTCCGATGCTTCACTTAACTTTTACTGTATCCCTTCGACCTTCTTATTGACGATGAAACACAGAAATTGCATCGGAATTAAATACAAAAGGCACAATGACGACTTAAGTAAAAGAAGGCTGACTCTTCCAACTGTCTATGATTTGAACCATTCCTGTGACACTAGTTTTAGATTCCGATGCTTCACTTCAGGTTTTCTGTATCCCTCTGACCTCCTTATTAACGATGAAACACGTAAATTGCATCTGAATTCAATACAAAAAGCACAAAGCCGACTTAAGTACAAGAAGACTGACCCTTCTCACTGTGTATGTTTTGAACCAGTCTTGTATCACTAGTTATGGATTCCGATGCTTCACTTCAGGTTTACTGTATCCCTCTGACCTTCGTATTGACGATGAAACACAGAAATTGCATCGGAAGTAAATACAAAAGGCACAATGCCGACTTAAGTACAAGAAGACTGACTCTTCTTACTGTCTATGTTTTGAACCATTCCTGTGACACTAGTTATAGATTCCGATGCTTCACTTCAGTTTTACTGTATCCCTCTGACCCTCTTATTGACGATGAAAAACAGAAATTGCATCGGAATTAAATACAAAAGGCACAATGCCGACTTAAGTAAAAGAAGCCTGACTCTTCCTACTGTCTATGTTTTGAACCATTCCTGTGACACTAGTTTTAGATTCCGATGCTTCACTTCAGGTTTTCTGTATCCCTCTGACCTCCTTATTAACGGTGAAACACGTAAATTGCATCGGAATTAAATACAAAAGGCACAATGCCGACTTAAGTACAAGAAGACTGACCCCTCCTACTGTCTATGCTTTGAACCATTCCTGTGACACTAGTTATTGATTCTGATGCTTCACTTCAGGTTTACTGTATCCCTCTGAGCTTCGTATTGACGATGAAACACAGAAATTGCATCGGAATTAAATACAAAAGGCACAATGCCGACTTCATTACAAGAAAACTGACTCTTCTTACTGTCTAGGTATTGAACCATTCCAGTGACACTAGTTACAGATTCCGATGCTTCACTTCACGTTTACTGTATCCCTCTGACCTACTTATTGACGATGAAACACAGAAATTGCATCGGAATTAAATACAAAAGGCACAATGCCGACCTAAGTACAAGAAAACTGACTCTTCCTACTGTTCATGTTTTGATCCATTCCTGTGACACTTGTTATAGATTCCGGTGCTTCACTTCAGGTTTACTGTATCCCTCTGACCTTCTTATTGACGAAGAACCACAGTTATTGCATCGGAATTAAATACAAAAGGCACAATGCCGACTTAAGTACAAGAAGACTGACACTTCGTACTGTCTATGTTTTGAACCATTCATGTGACACTAGTTATAGATTCCGATGCTTCACTTAAGGTTTACTGTATCCCTCTGACCTTCGTATTGACGATGAAACACAATAATTGCATCGCAATTAAATACAAAAGTCGCAATGCCGACTTAAGTACAAGAAAACTGATTCTTCTTACTGTCCATGTTTTGAACCATTCCTGTGCCACTAGATATAGATACCGATGCTTCACTTCAGGATTACTGTATCCCTCTAACCTTCTTATTGACGATGAAACACAAAATTGCATCGGAATTAAATACAAAAGGCACTATGCCGACTCAAGTACAAGAAGACTGGCTCTTCTTACTGTCCATGTTTTGAACCATTTCTGTGACACTAGTTATGGATTGCGATGCTTCACATCAGGTTTACTGTATCCCTCTGACCTTCTTATTGACGAAGAACCACAGTTATTGCATCGGAATTAAATACAAAAGGCACAATGCCGACTTAAGTACAAGAAGACTGACACTTCGTACTGTCTATGTTTTGAACCATTCATGTGACACTAGTTATAGATTCCGATGCTTCACTTAAGGTTTACTGTATCCCTCTGACCTTCGTATTGACGATGAAACACAGAAATCGCCTCGGGATTAAATACAAAAGGCACAATGCCGACACAAGTACAAGAAAACTGACTGGTCTTACTATGTTTTGAACCATTCCTGTGACACTAGTTGTAGATTCCGATGCTTCACTTCAGGTTTACTGTATCCCTCTGAGCTTCTTATTGACGATGTAGCACAGAAATTGCATCGGAATTATATACAAAAGGCACAATGCCGACTTAACTACAAGAAGACTGACTCTTCCTACTGTCTATGTTTTTAACCATTCCTGTGACACTAGTTATAGATTCCGATCTTCACTTCAGGTTTACTGTATCCCTTTCACCTTCTTATTGACGATGAAACACAGAAATTGCATCTTAATTAAATACAAAAGGCACAATGCCGACATAAGTACAAGAAGACTGACTCTTCTTACTGTCTATGTTTTGAACCATCCCTGTGACACTAGTTATAGATTCCGATGCTTCACTTCAGGTTTACTGTATCCCTCTGACCTTCTTATTGACGATGAAACACAGATATTGCATCCGAATTAAATACAAGAGGCACAATGCCGACCCAAGTACAAGAAGACTGGCTCCTCTTACTGTCTATGCTTTGAACCATTACTGTGACACTAGTTATAGATTCCGATGCTTCATTTCAGGTTTACTGTATCCCTCAGACCTTCTTATTGATGATGAAACACAGAAATTGCATCGTAATTATATACAAAAGAACCAATGCCGACTTAAGTGCAAGAAAAATGACTCTTGTTACTGTCTATGTCTTGAACCATTCCTTTGACACTAGTTATAGATTCCGATGCTTCACTTAACTTTTACTGTATCCCTTCGACCTTCTTATTGACGATGAAACACCGAAATTGCATCGGAATTAAATACAAAAGGCACAATGCCGACTTAAGTAAAAGAAGGCTGACTCTTCCTACTGTCTATGTTTTGAACGATTCCTGTGAAACTTGGTTTAGATTCCGATGCTTCCCTTCAGGTTTTCTGTATCCCTCTGACCTCCTTATTAACGATAAAACACGTAAATTGCATCGGAATTAAATACAAAAGGCACAATGCCGACTTAAGTACTAGAAGACTGACCCCTCTCACTGTCTATGTTTTGAACCATTCCTGTGACACTAGTTATAGATTCCGATGCTTCACTTCAGGTTTACTGTATCCCACTGAGATTCTTATTGACGATGAAACACAGAAATTGCATCTTAATTAAATACAAAAGGCACAATGCCGACTTAAGTACAAGAAGACTAACTCATCTTACTGTCTATGTTGTGTACCATACCTGTGACACTAGTTATAGAGTCCGATGCTTCACTTCAGGTTCGCTGTATCCCTCTGACCTTATTATTGACGCTGAAACACAGAAATTGCATCTTAATTAAATACAAAAGGCACAATGCCGACTTAAGTACAAGAAAAATGACTCTTCTTACCGTCTATGTTTTGAACCATTCCTGTGACATATGTTATGGATTCCGATGCTTCACTTCAGGTTTACTGTATCCCTCTGAGCTTCTTATTGACGATGAAACACAGAAATTGCATCGGAAATTAATACAAGAGCCTTAATGCCGACTCAAAAACCAGAAGACTGACTCTTCTTACTGTCCATGATCTGAACCTTTCCTGTGAGATCGGTTTTAGATTCCGATGCTTCACTTCAGGTTTACTGTATCCCTTGGACCTCCTTATTGACGCCGAAACACAGAAATTGCATCGGAATTACATACAAAAGGCACAATGCCGAATTAAGTACAAGATAATTGACTCTTTTTACTGTCTATGTTTTGAACCATTCCTGTGACACTAGTTATAGATTCTGATGCTTCACTTCAGGTTTACTGTATCCGTCTGAGCTTCGTAATGACGATGAAATACAGAAATTGCATCGGAATTAAATACAAAAGGCACAATGCCGACCTAAGTACAAGAAAACTGACTCTTCTTACTGTTCATGTTTTGAACCATTCCTGTGACACTAGTTATAGATTCCGATGCTTCACTTCCGGTTTACTGTATCCCTCTGACCTTCTTATTGACGATCAAACACAGAAAATTCATCGGAATTAAATACAAAAGGCACACTGGCGACTCAAGTACAAGAAGACTGGCTCTTCTTACTGTCTATGATTTGAACCATTCCTGTGACACTAGTTATAGTTTCCGATGCTTCTCTTCAGGTTTACTGTATCCCTCTGACCTTCTTATTGACGATGAAACACAGAAATTGCATCGGAATTACATACAAAAGGCACAATGCCGGCTTAGGTACAAGAAAACTGACTCTTCTTACTGTCTATGTTTTGAACCATTCCTGTGACACTAGTTATAGATTCCGATGCTTCACTTCCGGTTTACTGTATCCCTCTGACCTTCTTATTGACGATGAAACACAGAAATTGCATCGGAATTAAATACAAAAGGCACAATGCCGACCTAAGTACAAGAAAACTGACTCCTCTTACTGTTCATGTTTGAACCATTCCTGTGACACTTGTTATAGATTCCGATGCCTCACTTCAGGTTTAATGTATCCCTCTGACCTTCTTATTGACGATGAAACACAGAAATTGCATCGGAATTAAATACAAAAGGCACTATGCCGACTCAAGCACAAGAAGACTGGCTCTTCTTACTGTCTATGTTTTGAACCATTTCTGTGACACTAGTTATGCATTCCGATGCTTCACTTCAGGTTTACTGTATACCTGTGACCTTCCTATTGACGATGAAATACAAAAATTGCATCGCAATTAAATACAAAAGTCGCAATGCCGACTTAAGTACAAGAGAACTGACTCTTCTTACTGTCCATGTTTTGAACCATTCCTGTGACACTAGTTATAGATTCCGAAGTTTCATTTCAGGTTTACTGTATCCCTCTGACCTTCTTATTGACAATGAAACACGTAAATTGCATCGGAATTAAATACAAAAGGCACAATGCCGACTTAAGCACAAGAGGAAGCCTCTTCTTAGTGTCCATGTTTTGAACCATTCCTGTGACACTAGTTATAGATTCCGATGCTTCACTTCAGGTTTACTGTATCCCTCTGACCTTCTTATTGACGATGAAACACAAAATTGCATCGGAATTCAATACTAAAGGCACTATGCCGACTCAAGTACAAGAAGACTGGCTCTTCTTACTGTCCATGTTTTGAACCATTTCTGTGACACTAGTTATGGATTGCGATGCTTCACTTCAGGTTTACTGTATCCCTCTGACCTTCTTATTGACGAAGAACCACAGATATGGCATCGGAATTAAATACAAAAGGCACAATGCCGACTTAAGTACATGAAGACTGACCCTTCGTACTGTCTATGTTTTGAACCATTCATGTGACACTAGTTATAGATTCCGATGCTTCACTTCAGGTTTACTGTATCCCTCTGACCTTTGTATTGACGATGAAACACAGAAATCGCATCGGGATTAAATACAAAAGGCACAATGCCGACTTAAGTACAAAAAGACTGACTCTTCTTACTGGCTATGTTTTGAACCATTCCTGTGACACTAGTTATAGATTCCGATGCTTCACTTCAGGTTTGCTGCATCCCTCTGACCTTCTTATTGACGATGTAACACAGAAATTGCATCGGAATTATATCCAAAAGGCACAATGCCGACTTAACTACAAGAAGACTGACTCTTCTTACTGTCTATGTTTTGAACCATTCCTGTGACACTAGTTATAGATTCCGATGCTTCACTTCAGGTTTACTGTATCCCTGTCACCTTCTTATTGACGATGAAACACAGAAATTGCATCTTAATTAAATACAAAAGGCACAATGCCGACATAAGTGCAAGAAGACTGACTCTTCTTACTGTCAATGTTTTGAACCATTCCTGTGACACTAGTTATAGATTCCGATGCTTCACTTCAGGTTTACTGTATCCCTCTGACCTTCTTATTGACGATGAAACACAGAAATTGCATCCGAATTAAATGCAAGAGGCACAAGGCCGACCCAAGTACAAGAAGACTGGCTCCTCTTACTGTCTATGCTTTGAACCATTCCTGGGACACTAGTTAAAGATTCCGATGCTTCACTTCAGGTTTATTGTATCCCTCTGACCATCTTATTGACGAAGAAACACATAAATTGCATCGGAATTAAATACAAAAGGCACAATGCCGACTCAAGTACAAGAAGACTGGCTCTTCTTACTGTCTATGTTTTGAAACATTTCTGTGACACTAGTTATAGATTCCGATGCTTATTTTCAGGTTTACTGTCGCCCTCAGACCTTCTTATTGATGATGAAACACAGAAATTGCATCGTAATTATATACAAAAGAACCAATGCCGACTTAAGTACAAGAAAACTGACTCTTCTTACTGTCTATGCTTTGAACCTTTCCTGTGACACTAGTTATAGATTCCGATGCTTCACTTAACTTTTACTGTATCCCTTCGACCTTCTTATTGACGATGAAACACAGAAATTGCATCGGAATTAAATACAAAAGGCACAATGACGACTTAAGTAAAAGAAGGCTGACTCTTCCAACTGTCTATGTTTTGAACCATTCCGGTGACACTAGTTTTAGATTCCGATGCTTCACTTCAGGTTTTCTGTATCCCTCTGACCTCCTTATTAACGATAAAACACGTAAATTGCATCGGAATTAAATACAAAAGGCACAATGCCGACTCAAGTACAAGAAGACTGGCTCTTCTTACTGTCTATGTTTTGAACCATATCTGTGACACTAGTTATGGATTCCGATGCTTCACTTCAGGTTTACTGTATCCCTCTGACCTTCTTATTGACGAAGAAACACAGTTATTGCATCGGAATTAAATACAAAAGGCACAATGCCGACATAAGTACAAGAAGAATGACCATTCGTACAGTCTATGTTTTAAACCATTCCTGTGACACTAGTTATAGATTCCGATGCTTCACTTCAGGTTTACTGTATCCCTCTGACCTTCGTATTGACGATGAAACACAGAAATCGCATCAGAATTAAATACAAAAGGCACAATGCCGACTTAAGTACAAAAAGACTGACTCTTCTTACTGTCTATGATTTGAACCATTCCTGTGACACTAGTTATAGATTCCGATGCATCACTTCAGGTTTACTGTATCCCTCTGACCTTCTTATTGAAGGTGAAACACAGAAATTGCATCGGAATTAAATACAAAAGGCACAATGCCGACTTAAGTACAAGAAAACTGACTCTTCTTACTATGTTTTGAACCATTCCTGTGACACTAGTTATAGATTCCGATGCTTCCCTTCAGGTTTACTGTATCCCTCTGAGCTTCTTATTGACGATGAAACACAGAAATTGCATCGGAATTATATACAAAAGGCACAATGCCGACATAAGTACAAGAAGACTGACTCTTCTTACTCTCTATGTTTTGAACCATTCCTGTGACACTAGTTATAGATTCCGATGCTTCACTTCAGGTTTACTGTATCCCTCTGACCTTCTTATTGACGATGAAACACAGAAATTGCATCCGAATTAAATGCAAGAGGCACAAGGCCGACCCAAGTAAAAGAAGACTGGCTCCTCTTACTGTCTATTCTTTGAACCATTCCTGGGACACTAGTTATAGATTCCGATGCTTCACTTCAGGTTTACTGTATCCCTCTGACCTTCTTATTGATGATGAAACACAGAAATTGCATCGTAATTATATACAAAAGAACCAATGCCGACTTAAGTACAAGAAAACTGACTCTTCTTACTGTCTATGTTTTGAACCATTCCTGTGACACTAGTTATAGATTCCGATGCTTCACTTAACTTTTACTGTATCCCTTCGACCTCCTTATTGACGATGAAACACAGAAATTGCATCGGAATTAAATTCAAAAGGTACAATGCCGACTTCAGTACAAGGACAATGACTCTTCTTACTGTCTATGGTTAGAACCATTCCTGTGCCACTAGTTACAGATTCCGATGCTTCACTTCAGGTTTACTATTTCCCTCTGACCTTTTTATTGACGATGAAAGACAGAAATTGCATCGTAATTACATACAAAAGACCCAATGCCGACTTAAGCACAAGAAAACTGACTCTTCTTATTGTCTATGTTTTGAACCATTCCTGTGACACTAGTTATAGATTCCGATGCTTCACTTCAGGTTTACTGTATCCCTCTGACCTTCTTATTGACGATGAAACACAAAATTGCATCTTAATTAAATACAAAAGGCACAATGCAGACGTAAGTACAAGAAGACTGACTCTTCTTACCGTCTATGTTTTGAACCATTCCTGGGACACTAGTTTTAGATTCCGATGCTTCGCTTCAGGTTTCCTGTATCCCTCTGACCTTCTTAGTGAAGGAGAAACACAGAAATTGCATCGGAATTAAATACAAAAGGCACAATGCCGACTTAAGTACAAGAAAACTGACTCTTCTTACTATGTTTTGAACCATTTCTGTGACACTAGTTATAGATTCCGATGCTTCACTTCAGTTTTACTGTATCCCTCTGACCTTCTTATTGACGATGAAACACAGAAATTGCATCGGAATTAAATGCAAAAGGCACAATGCCTACTTAAGTAAAAGAAGCCTGACTCTTATTACTGTCTATGTTTTGAGCCATTCCCGTGACACTAGTTTTAGATTCTGATGCTTCACTTCAGGTTTTCTGTATCCCTCTGAGCTTCGTATTGACGATGAAACACAGAAATTGCATCTTAATTAAATACAAAAGGCACAATGCCGACTTAAGTACAACAAAAGAGACTCTTCTTAATCTATGTTTTGAACCATTCCTGTGACACTAGTTATAGATTCCGATGCATCACTTCAGGTTTACTGTATCAAGCAGACCTTCTTATTGACAATGAAACACAGAAATTGCATCGGAATTAAATACAAAAGGCACAATGCCGACCTAAGTACAAAAAAACTGGTTCCTCTTACTGTTTATGTTTTGAACCATTCCTGTGACACTGGTTATAGATTCCAATGCTTCACTTCAGGTTTACTGTATCCCTGTGGCCTTCTTATTGACGATGAAACACAGAAAGTGCATTGGAATTCAATACAAAAGGCACAATGCCGACATAAGTCCAAGAAGACTGACCCTTCTTACTGTCTATTCTTTGAACCATTCCTGTGACACTAGTTATAGATTCCGATGCTTCACTTCAGGTTTACTGTATCCCTCTGACCTTCTTATTGACGATGAAACACAGAAATTGCATCGGAATTAAATACAAAAGGCACAATGCCGACCTAAGTACAAGAAAACTGATTCTTCTTACTGTCTATGTTTTGGACCATTCCTGTGACACTAGTTATAGATTCCGATGTTTCACTTCAGGTTTACTGTATCCCTCTGAGCTTCTTATTGACGATGAAACTCAGAAATTGCATCGGAATTAAATACAAATGGCACAATGCCTACTTAAGTACAAGAAGACTGACTCTAGTTACTGTCTATGTTTTAACCATTCCTGTAACACTAGTTATAGATTCCGATGCTTCACTTCAGGTTTACTGTATCCCTTTCACCTTCTTATTGACGATGAAACACCGAAATTGCATCTTAATTAAATGCAAAATGCACAATGCCGACTTAAGTACAAGATGACTGACTCTTCTTACTGTCTATCTTTAGAACCATATCTGTGACACTAGTAATAGATTCCGATGCTTCACTTCAGGTTTACTGTATCCCTTGGACCTTGTTATTGACGACGATACACAGAAATTGCATCGGAATTAAATAGAAAAGGAACAATGCCGACTTAAGTACAAGAAAACAGACTCTTCTTAATAACTATGTTTTGTACCATTCATGTGACATTAGTTATAGATTCCGATGCATCACTTCAGGTTTACTGTATCCCTCTGACCCTCTCATTGACGATGAAACACAGAAAATGCATCGGAATTAAATACAAAAGGCACAATGCCAACTTAAGTACTAGAAGACTGACTCTTCTTACTGTCTATATTTTGAACCATTCCTGTGACACTAGTGATAGATTCCGAAGCTTCACTTCAGGTTTACTCTATCCCTCTGACCGTCGTATTGATGATGAAACACAGAAATTGCATCGGAATTAAAGACAAAATGCACAATGCCGACTCAAGTACAAGAAGACTGGCTATACTTCCTGTCTATGCTTTGAACGATTCCTGTGACACTAGTTATAGTTTCCGATGCTTCACTTCAGGTTTACCGTATCCAGCTGACCATCTTATTGACGATGAATCACAGAAATTGCATCGGAATTAAATACAAAAGGTACAATGCCGACTCATGCACAAGAAGACTGGCTCTTCTTACTGTCTATGGTTTGAACCTTTCCTCTGAACCCGGTTTTAGATTCCGATGCTTCACTTCAGGTTTACTGTATCCCTTGGACCTTCTTCTTGACGCCGAAACACAGAAATTGCATCGGAATTAAATAGAAAAGGCACAATGCCGACTTAAGTACAAGTTAATTCCCTCTTTTTACTGTCTATGCTTTGAACCATTCCTGTGACACTAGTTATAGATTCCGATGCTTCACTTCAGCTTTACTGTATCCCTCTGACCTTCTTATTGACGATGAAACACAAAATTGCATCGGAATTAAATACAAAAGGCACTATGCCGACTCAAGTACAAGAAGACTGGCTCTTCTAACTGTCCATGTTTTGAACCATTCATGTGACACTAGTTATAGATTCCGATGCTTCACTTCAGGTTTACTGTATCCCTCTGACCTTCTTATTGACGAAGAACCACAGATATTGCATCGGAATTAAATACAAAAGGCACAATGCCGACTTAAGTACAAGAAGACTGACCCTTCGTACTGTCTATGTTTTGAACCATTCATGTGACACTAGTTATAGATTCCGATGCTTCACTTCAGGTTTACTGTATCCCTCTGACCTTCGTATTGACGATGAAACACAGAAATCGCATCGGGATTAAATACAAAAGGCACAATGCCGACTTAAGTACAAAAAGACTGACTCTTCTTACGGTCTATGTTTTGAACCATTCCTGTGACACTAGTTATAGATTCCGATGCTTCACTTCATATTTGCTGCATCCCTCTGACCTCCTTATTGACGATGAAACACAGAAATTGCATCGGAATTAAATACAAAAGGCACAATGCCGAATTAAGTACAAGAAAACTGACTCTTCTTACTATGATTTGAACCATTCCTGTGACACTAGTTATAGATTCCGATGCTTCACTTCAGGTTTACTGTATCCCTCTGAGCTTCTTATTGACGATGTAACACAGAAATTGCATCGGAATTATATACAAAAGGCACAATGCCGACTTAACTAGAAGAAGACTGACTCTTCTTACTGTCTATGTTTGAACCATTCCTGTGACACTAGTTATAGATTCCGATGCTTCACTTCAGGTTTACTGTATCCCTTTCACCTTCTTATTGACGGTGAAACACAGAAATTGAATCTTAATTAAATACAAAAGGCACAATGCCGACATAAGTGCAAGAAGACTGACTCTTCTTACTGTCTATGTTTTGAACCATTCCTGTGACACTAGTTATAGATTCCGATGCTTCACTTCAGGTTTACTGTATCCCTCTGACCTTCTTATTGACGATGAAACACAGAAATTGCATCCGAATTAAATGCAAGAGGCACAAGGCCGACCCAAGTACAAGAAGACTGGCTCCTCTTACTGCCTAATCTTTGAATCATTCCTGGGACACTAGTTGTAGATTCCGATGCTGCACTTCAGGTTTACTGTATCCCTCTGACCATCTTATTGACGAAGAAACACATAAATTGCATCGGAATTAAATACAAAAGGCACAATGCCGACTCAAGTACAAGGAGACTGGCTCTTCTTACTGTCTATGTTTAGAACCATTTCTGTGACACTAGTTATAGATTCCGATGCTTATTTTCAGGTTTACTGTCGCCCTCAGACCTTCTTATTGATGATGAAACACAGAAATTGCATCGTAATTATATACAAAAGAACCAATGCCGACTTAAGTACAAGAAATCTGACTCTTCTTACTGTCTATGTTTTGAACCGTTCCTGTGACACTAGTTATAGATTCCGATGCTTCACTTAACTTTTACTGTATCCTTTCGACCTTCTTATTGACGATGAAACACAGAAATTGCATCGGAATTAAATACAAAAGGCACAATGACGACTTAAGTAAAAGAAGGCCGACTCTTCCTACTGTCTATGTTTTGAACCATTCCGGTGACACTAGTTTTAGATTCCGATGCTTCACTTCAGGTTTTCTGTATCCCTCTGACCTCCTTATTAACGATGAAACACGTAAATTGCATCGGAATTAAATACAAAAGGCACAATGGCGACTCAGGTACAAGAAGACTGGCTCTTCTTACTGTCTATGTTTTGAACCATATCTGTGACACTAGTTATGGATTCCGATGCTTCACTTCAGGTTTACTGTATCCCTCTGACCTTCTTATTGACGAAGAAACACAGTTATTGCATCGAAATGAAATACAAAAGGCACAATGCCGACTTAAGTACAAGAAGAATGACGATTCGTACAGTCTATGTTTTGAACCATTCCTGTGACACTAGTTATAGATTCCGATGCTTCACTTCAGGTTTACTGTATCCCTCTGACCTTCGTATTGACGATGAAACACAGAAACCGCATCAGAATTAAATACAAAAGGCACAATGACGACTTAAGTACAAAAAGACTGACTCTTCCTACTGTCTATGATTTGAACCATTTCTGTGACACTACTTATAGATTCCGATGCTTCACTTCAGGTTTACTGTGTCCCTCTGACCTTCTTATTGAAGGTGAAACACAGAAATTGCATCGGAATTAAATACAAAAGGCACAATGCCGACTTAAGTACAAGAAAACTGACTCGTCTTACTATGTTTTGAACCATTCCTGTGACACTAGTTATAGATTCCGATGCTTCCCTTCAGGTTTACTGTATCCCTCAGAGCTTCTTATTGACGATGAAACACAGAAATTGCATCGGAATTATATACAAAAGGCACAATGCCGACATAAGTACAAGAAGACTGACTCTTCTTACTGTCTATGTTTTGAACCATTCCTGTGACACTAGTTATAGATTCCGATGCTTCACTTCAGGTTTACTGTATCCCTCTGAGCTTCGTATTGACGATAAAACACAGAAATTGCATCCGAATTAAATGCAAGAGGCACAAGGCCGACCCAAGTACAAGAAGACTGGCTCCTCTTACTGTCTATTCTTTGAACCATTCCTGGGACACTAGTTATAGATTCCGATGCTTCACTTCAGGTTTACTGTATCCCTCTGACCTTCTTATTGATGATGAAGCACAGAAATTGCATCGTAATTATATACAAAAGAACCAATGCCGACTTAAGTACAAGAAAACTGACTCTTCTTACTGTCTATGTTTTGAACCATTCCTGTGACACTAGTTATAGATTCCGATGCTTCACTTAACTTTTACTGTATCCCTTCGAACTTCTTATTGACGAAGAAACACAGAAATTGCATCGGAATTAAATACAAAAGGCACAATGCCGCCTTAAGTAAAAGAAGGCTGACTCTTCCTACTGTCTATGTATTGAACCATTCCGGTGACACTAGTTTTAGATTCCGATGCTTCACTTCAGGTTTTCTGTATCCCTCTGACCTTATTATTGACGCTGAAACACAGAAATTGCATCTTAATTAAATACAAAAGGCACAATGCCGACTTCGTACAAGAACACAGACTCTTCTTGCTGACTATGGTTTGAACCATTCCTGTGACACTAGTTATAGATTCCGATGTTTCACTTTAGTATTACTGTATCCCTCTGACCTTCTTATTGACGATCAAACACAGAAAATTCATCGGAATTAAATACAAATGGCACACTGCCGACTCAAGTACAAGAAGACTGGCTCTTCTTACTGTCTATGTTTTGAACCATTCCTGTGACACTAGTTATAGATTCCGAAGCTTCACTTCTGGTTAACTGTATCCCTCTGACCTTCGTATTAACGATGAAACACAGAAATTGCATCGGAATTAAATACAAAAGCACAATGCCGACTTAAGTTCAAAAAGACTGACTCTTCTTACTGTCTATGTTTTGAACCATTCCTGTGACACTAGTTATAGATTCCGATGCTTCACTTCAGGTTAACTGTATCCCTTTGACCTTCTTATTGACGATGAAACACAGAAATTGCATCGGAATTAAATACAAAAGGCACAATGCCGACTTAAGTACAAGGAAACTGACTCTTCTTATTGTCTATGTTTGAACCATTCCTGTGACATATGTTATGGATTCCGATGCTTCACTTCAGGTTTACTGTATCCCTCTGAGCTTCTTATTGACGATGACACACAGAAATTGCATCGGAATGAAATACAAGAGCCTTAATGCCGACTCAAAAACCAGAAGACTGACTCTTCTTACTGTCCATGTTCTGAACCTTTCCTGTGAGACCGGTTTTAGATTCCGATGCTTCACTTCAGGTATACTGTATCCCTTGGACCTTGTTATCGACGACGATACACAGAAATTGCATCGGAATTAAATAGAAAAGGAACAATGCCGACTTAAGTATAAGAAAACAGACTCTTCTTAATATCTATGTTTTGTACCATTCATGTGACATTAGTTATAGATTCCGATGCATCACTTCAGGTTAACAGTATCCATCTGACCGTCGTATTGACGATGAAACACAGAAATTGCATCGGAATTAAAGACAAAAGGCACAATGCCGACTCAAGTACAAGAAGACTGGCTATACTTCCTGTCTATGCTTTGAACGATTCCTGTGACACTAGTTATAGTTTCCGAAGCTTCACTTCAGGTTTACCGTATCCAGCTGACCATCTTATTGACGATGAATCACAGAAATTGCATCGGAATTAAATACAAAAGGCACAATGCCGACTCATGCACAAGAAGACTGGCTCTTCTTACTGTCTATGGTTTGAACCTTTCCTCTGAACCCGGTTTTAGATTCCGATGCTTCACTCCAGGTTTACTGTATCCCTTGGACCTTCTTTTTGACGCCGAAACACAGAAATTGCATCGGAATTAAATAGAAAAGGCACAATGCCGACTTAAGTACAAGATAAATCACTCTTTTTACTGTCTATGCTTTGAACCATTCCTGTGACACTAGTTATAGGTTCCGATGATTCACTTCAGGTTTACTGTATCCCTTTCACCTTCTTATTGACGATGAAACACAGAAATTGCATCGGAATTACATACAAAAGGCACAATGCCGACTTAAGTACAAGAAAACTGACTCTTCTTACTGTCTATGCTTTGAACCATTCCTGTAACACTAGTTATAGGTTCCGATGCTTCACTTCAGGTTTACTGTCTCCCTCTGACCTTCTTATAGACGATGAAACACAGAAATTGCATCGGAATTAATTACAAAAGTCACAATGCCGACCTAAGTACAAGATAACTGACTCTTCTTACTGTTTATGTTTTGAACCATTCCTGTGACACTAGTTATAGATTCCGATGCTTCCCTTCAGGTTTACTGTATCCCTCTGACCTTCTTATTGACGAAGAAACACAGTTATTGCATCGGAATTAAATACAAAAGGCACAATGCCGACTTAAGTACAAGAAGATTGACCATTCGTACAGTCTATGTTTTGAACCATTCCTGTGACACTAGTTATAGATTCCGATGCTTCACTTCATGTTTACTGTATACAGCTGACCTTCTTATTGACGATGAAGCACAGAAATTGCATCGGAATTAAATACAAAAGGCACAATGCCGACTTAAGTACAAGAAGACTGACTCTTCATAGTGTTCTCTGTTTTGAACCATTCCTGTGACACTAGTTATAGATTCCGATGCTTCACTACAGTTTTACTGTATCCCTCCGACCTTCTTATTGACGATGAAACACAGAAATTGCATCGGAATTAAATACAAAAGGCACAATGCCTACTTAAGTAAAAGAAGCCTGACTCTTCCTAATGTCTATGTTTTGAACCATTGCCGTGACACTAGTTTTAGATTCCGATGCTTCACTTCAGGTTTTCTGTATCCCTCTGACCTCCTTATTAACGATGAAACATGTAAATTGCATCGGAATTAAATACAAAGGGCACAATGCCGACTTAAGTGCAAGACGACTGACCCTTCTTACTGTCTACGTTTTGAACCATTCCTGTGACACTAGTTATAGATTCCGATGCTTCACTTCAGGTTGACTGTATCCCCCTGAGCTTCGTATTGACGATGAAACACAGAAATTGCATCGGAATTAAATTCAAAAGGCACAATGCCGACTGAAGTACAAAAACACTGACTCTTCTTACTGTCTATGTTTTGAACCATTCCTGTGACACTAGTTATAGATTCCGAAGCTTCACTTCAGGTTTACTGGATCCCTTTCACCTTCTTATTGACAATGAAACACAGAAATTGCATCTTAATTAAATACAAATGACACACTGCCGACTTAAGTACAAGAAGACTGACTCTTCTTACTGTCTATGTTTTGAACAATACCTGTGAAACTAGTTAAAGATTCCGATGCTTCACTTCAGGTTAAATGTATCCCTCTGACCTTATAATTGACGTTGAAACACAGAAATTGCATCTTAATTAAATACAAAAGGCACAATGCCGACTTAAGTACAAGAAAAGAGACTCTTCTTAATCTATGTTTTGAACCATTCCTGTGACACTAGTTATAGATTCCGATGCATCACTTCAGGTTTACTGTATCAAGCAGACCTTCTTATTGACGATGAAACACAGAAATTGCATGTTAATTAAATACAAAAGGCACAATGCCGACTTAAGTACAAGGAAACTGACTCTTCTTACTGTCTATGTTTTGAACCATTCCTGTGACATATGTTATGGATTCCGATGCTTCACTTCAGGTTTACTGTATCCCTCTGAGCTTCTTATTGACGATGAAACACAGAAATTGCGTCGGAATGAAATACAAGAGCCTTAATGCCGACTCAAAATCCAGAAGACTGACTCTATTTACTGTCCATGCTCTGAACCTTTCCTGTGAGACCGGTTTTAGATTCCGATGCTTCACTTCAGGTTTACTGTATCCCTTGGACCTTGTTATTGACGACGATACACAGAAATTGCATCGGAATTAAATAGAAAAGGAACAATGCCGACTTAAGTACAAGAAGACAGACTCTTCTTAATATCTATGTTTTGTACCATTCATGTGACATTAGTTATAGATTCCGATGCATCACTTCAGGTTTACTGTATCCCTCTGACCCTCTTATTGACGATGAAACACAGAAAATGCTTCGGAATTAAATACAAAAATCACAATGCCGACTTAAGTACTAGAAGACTGAATCTTCTTACTGTCTATGTTTTGAACCATTCCTGTGACACTAGTTATAGATTCCGAAGCTTCACTTCAGGTTTACTCTATCCCTCTGACCGTCGTATTGACGATGAAACACAGAAATTGCATCGGAATTAAAGACAAAAGGCACAATGCCCACTCAAGTACAAGAAGACTGGCTATACTTCTTGTCTATGCTTTGAACGGTACCTGTGACAGTAGTTATAGTTTCCGATGCTTCACTTCAGGTCTACCGTATCCAGCTGACCATCTTATTGACGATGAATCACAGAAATTGCATCGGAATTAAATACAAAAGGCACAATGCCGACTCATGCACAAGAAGACTGGCTCTTCTTACTGTCTATGGTTTGAACCTTTCCTCTGAACCCGGTTTTAGATTCCGATGCTTCACTTCAGGTTTACTGTATCCCTTGGACCTTCTTCTTGACGCCGAAAAACAGAAATTGCATCGGAATTAAATAGAAAAGGCACAATGCCGACTTAAGTACAAGATAATTCACTCTTTTTACTGTCTATGCTTTGAACCATTCCTGTGACACTAGTTATAGGTTCCGATGCTTCACTTCAGGTTTACTGTATCCCTTTCACCTTCTTATTGACGATGAAACACAGAAATTGCATCGGAATTACATACAAAAGGCACAATGCCGACCTTAGTACAAGATAACTGACTCTTCTTACTGTTTATGTTTTGAACCATTCCTGTGACACTAGTTATAGATTGCGATGCACACTTCTGGTTTACTGTATCCCTGTGACCTTCTTATTGACGATGAAACACAGTTATTGCATCGGAATTAAATACAAAAGGCACAATGCCGACTTAAGTACAAGAAGAATGACCATTCGCACAGTCTATGTTTTGAACCATTCCTGTGACACTAGTTATAGTTTCCGATGCTTCACTTCAGGTTTACTGTATCCCTCTGACCTTCGTATTGACGATGAAACACAGAAAACGCGTCCGAATTAAATACAAAAGGCACAATGCCGACTTAAGTACAAAAAGACTGACTCTTCTTACTGTCTATGATTTGAACCATTCCTGCCACACTAGTTATAGATCCCGATGCTTCACTTCAGGTTTACTGTATCCCTCTGACCTTCTTATAGACGATGAAACACAGAAATTGCATCGGAATTAATTACAAAAGGCACAATGCCGACCTTAGTACAAGATAACTGACTCTTCTTACTGTTTACGTTTTGAACCATTCCTGTGACACTAGTTATAGATTCCGATGCTCACTTCTTGTTTACTGTATCCCTGTGACCTTCTTATTGACGATGAAACACAGTTATTGCATCGGAATTAAATACAAAAGGCACAATGCCGACTTAAGTACAAGAAAACTGACTCTTCTTACTATATTTTGAACCATTCCTGTGACACTAGTTATAGATTCCGATGCTTCCCTTCAGGTTTACTGTATCCCTCTGACCTTCTTATTGACGAAGAAACACAGTTATTGCATCGGAATTAAATACAAAAGGCACAATGCCGACTTAAGTACAAGAAGAATGACCATTCGCACAGTCTATGTTTTGAACAATCCCTGTGACACTAGTTATAGATTCCGATGCTTCACTTCAGGTTTACTGTATCCCTCTGACCTTCGTATTGACGATGAAACACAGAAATCGCGTCCGAATTAAATACAAAAGGCACAATGCCGACTTAAGTACAAAAAGACTGATTCTTCTTACTGTCTATGATTTGAACCATTCCTGCGACACTAGTTATAGATCCCGATGCTTCACTTCAGGTTTACTGTATCCCTCTGACCTTCTTATTGAAGGTGAAACACAGAAATTGCATCGGAATTAAATACAAAAGGCACAATGCCGACTTAAGTACAAGAAAACTGACTCTTCTTACTATATTTTGAACCATTCCTGTGACACAAGTTATAGATTCCGATGCTTCCCTTCAGGTTTACTGTATCCCTCTGACCTTCTTATTGACGAAGAAACACAGTTATTGCATCGGAATTAAATACAAAAGGCACAATGCCGACTTAAGTACAAGAAGAATGACCATTCGTACAGTCTATGTTTTGTACCATTCCTGTGACACTAGTTATAGATTCCGATGCTTCACTTCATGTTTACTGTATCCAGCTGACCTTCTTATTGACGATGAAGCACAGAAATAGCATCGGAATTAAATACAAAAGGCACAATGCCGACTTAAGTACAAGAAGAATGACCATTCGTACAGTCTATGTTTTGAACCATTCCTGTGACACTAGTTATAGATTCCGATGCTTCACTTCATGTTTACTGTATCCAGCTGACCTTCTTATTGACGATGAAGCACAGAAATTGCATCGGAATTAAATACAAAAGGCACAATGCCGACTTAAGTACAAGGAGACTGACTCTTCATACTGTTCTCTGTTTTGAACCATTCCTGTGACACTAGTTATAGATTCCGATGCTTCACTTCAGGTTTACTGTATCCCTCTGAGCTTCGTATTGACGATGAAACACAGAAATTACATCGGAATTAAATACAAAAGGCACAATGCCGACTTAAGTACAAAAACACTGACTCTTCTTACGGTCTATGTTTTGAACCATTCCTGTGACACTAGTTATAGATTCCGATGCTTCACTTCAGGTTTACTGGATCCCTTTCACCTTCTTATTGACAATGAAACACAGAAATTGCATCTTAATTAAATACAAATGACACACTGCCGACTTAAGTACAAGAAGACTGACTCTTCTTACTGTCTATGTTTTGAACAATACCTGTGAAACTAGTTAAAGATTCCGATGCTTTACTTCAGGTTAAATGTATCCCTCTGACCTTATAATTGACGTTGAAACACAGAAATTGCATCTTAATTAAATACAAAAGGCACAATGCCGACTCAAGTACAAGAAAAGAGACTCTTCTTAATCTATGTTTTGAACCATTTCTGTGACACTAGTTTTAGATTCCGATGCATCACTTCTGGTTTACTGTATCAAGCAGACCTTCTTATTGACGATGAAACACAGAAATTGCATGTTAATTAAATACAAAAGGCACAATGCCGACTTCAGTACAAGACCACTGACTCTTCTTACTGTCTATGGATTGAACCACTCCTGTGACGCTAGTTATAGATTCCAATGCCTCACTTCAGGTTTACTGTATCCCTCTGACCTTCTTATTGACGATGAAACACAGAAATTGCATCGGAATTAAATACAAAAGGCACAATGCCGACCTAAGTACAAAAAACCTGACTCTTCTTACTGTTTATGTTTTGAACCATTCCTGTGACACTAGTTATAGATTCCAATGCTTCACTTCAGGTTTACTGTATCCCTGTGGCCTTCTTATTGACGATGAAACACAGAAATTGCATTGGAATTCAATACAAAAGGCACAATGCCGACATAAGTACAAGAAAACTGAATCTTCTTACTGTCTATGATTTGAACCATTCCTGTGACACTAGTTATAGATGCCGATGCTTCACTTCAGGTTTACTGTATCCCTTTGACCTTCATATTGACGAAGAAACACGTAAATTGCATCGGAATTAAATACAAAAGGCACAATGCCGACTTAAGTACAAGAAGACTGACCCTTCTTACTGTCTATTCTTTGAACCATTCCTGTGACACTAGTTATAGATTCCGATGCTTCACTTCAGGTTTACTGTATCCCTCTAAACTTCGTATTGACAATGAAACACAGAAATTGCATCGGAATTAAATACAAAAGGCTCAATGCCGACTTAAGTACAAAAACACTGACTCCTCTTACTGTCTATGTTTTGAACCATTCCTGTGACACTAGTTATAGATTCCGATGCTTCACTTCGGGTTTACTGTACCCCTCTGACCTTCTTATTGACGAAGAAACACAGAAATTGCATCGGAATTAAATACAAAATGCACAATGCCGACCTAAGTACAAGAAAACTGACTCTTCTTACTGTCTATGTTTTGAACAATACCTGTGACATTAGTTATAGATTCCGATGCTTCACTTCAGGTTTACTGTATCCCTTTCACCTTCTTATTAACGATGAAACACAGAAATTGCATCTTAATTACATACAAAAGGCACAATGCCGACTTAAGTACAAGATGACTGACTCTTCTTACTGTCTATCTTTTGAACCATATCTGTGACACTAGTTATAGATTCCGATGCTTCACTTCAGGTTTACTGTATCCCTCTGACCATATTATTGACGTTGAAACACAGAAATTGCATCTTAATTAAATACAAAAGGCACAATGCCGACTTCAGTACAAGAACCCTGACTCTTCTTACTGTCTATGGTTTGTACCATTCCTGTGACACTAGTTATAGATTCCGATGGTTCACTTCAGGTTTACTGTATCCCTCTGACCTTCTTATTGACGATCAAACACATAAAATTCATCGGAATTAAATACAAAAAGCACAATGCCGACTCAAGTACAAGAAGCCTGGCTCTTCTTACTGTCTATGTTTTGAACCATTCCTGTGACACTAGTTATAGAATCCGATGCTTCACTTCAGGGTTACTGTATCCAGCTGACCTTCTTATTGACGATGAAGCACATAAATTGCATCGGAATTAAATACAAAAGGCACAATGCCGACTAAAGTACAAGAAAACTGACTCTACTTACTGTTTATGTTTTGAACCATTCCTGTGACACTAGTTATAGATTCCGATGCTTCACTTCAGGTTTACTGTATCCAGCTGACCTTCTTAAAATACATAAGGCACAATGCCGACTTAAGTACAATGCCGACTTAAGTACAAGAAAACTGACTCTTCTTACTGTCTTTGTTTTTAACCAATCCTGTGACACTAGTTATAGATTCCGATGCTTCACTTCAGGTTTACTGTATCCCTCTGACCATCTTATTGACGATGAAACACAGAAATTGCAGCGGAATTAAATACAAAAGCCACAATGCCGACTTAAGTACAAGAAGACTGACTCTTCCTTATGTCTATGTTTTGTACCATTCCTGTGACACTAGTTATAGATTCCGATGCTTCACTTCAGGTTTACTGTAACCCTCTGACCTTCTTAGTGACGATGAAACACAGAAATTGCATCCGAATTAAATACAAAAGGCACAATGCCGACTTAAGTACAAGAAGACTGACTCTTCTTACTGTCTATGTTTTGAACCATTCCTGTGATACTAGTTATAGATTCCTATGGTTCACTTCAGGTTTACTGTATTCCTCTGACCTTCTTATTGACGATGAAACACAGAAATTGCATCTTAATTAAATTCAAAAGGTACAATGCCGACTTCAGTACAAGGACAATGACTCTTCTTACTGTCTATGGTTAGAACCTTTCCTGTGCCACTAGTTATAGATTCCGATGCTTCACTTCAGGTTTACTGTTTCCCTCTGACCTTTTTATTGACGATGAAAGACAGAAATTGCATCGCAATTATATACAAAAGACCCAATGCCGACTTAAGTAAAAGAAGCCTGACTCTTCCTACTGTCTATGTTTTGAACCATTCCTGTGACACTAGTTTTAGATTCCGATGCTTCACTTCAGGTTTTCTGTATCCCTCTGACCGCCTTATTAACGATGAAACACGTAAATTGCATCGGAATTAAATACAAAGGGCACAATGCCGACTTAAGTACAAGACGACTGACCCTTCTTACTGTCTACGGTTTGAACCATTCCTGTGACACTAGTTATAGATTCCGATGCTTCACTTCAGGTTTACTGTATCCCTCTGAGCTTCGTATTGACGATGAAACACAGATATTGCATCGGAATTAAATACAAAAGCACAATGCCGACTGAAGTACAAAAACACTGACTCTTCTTACTGTCTATGTTTTGAACCATTTCTGTGACACTAGTTATAGATTCCGATGCTTCACTTCAGGTTTACTGGATCCCTTTCACCTTCTTATTGACAATGAAACACAGAAATTGCATCTTAATGAAATACAAATGACACAATGCCGACTTAAGTACAAGAAGACTGACTCTTCTTACTGTCTATGTTTTGAACAATACCTGTGAAACTAGTTAAAGATTCCGATGCTTCACTTCAGGTTAAATGTTTCCCTCTGACCTTATAGTTGACGTTGAAACACAGAAATTGCATCGTAATTAAATATAAAAGGCACAATGCCGACTTAAGTACATGAACCCTGACCCTTCTTACTGTCTATGGTTTGAACCATTCCTGTGACACTAGTTATAGTTGCCGATGCTTCACTTCAGGTTTACTGTATCCCTTTGACCTTCATATTGACGAAGAAACACGTAAATTGCATCGGAATTAAATACAAAAGGCACAATGCCGACTTAAGTACAAGGAGACTGACCCTTCTTACTGACTCTTCTTTGAACCATTCCTGTGACACTAGTTACAGATTCCGATGCTTCACTTCAGGTTTACTGTATCCCTCTAAACTTCTTATTGACAATGAAACACAGAAATTGCATCGGAATTAAATACAAAAGGCTCAATGCCGACTTAAGTACAAAAACACTGACTCTTCTTACTGTCTATGATTTGAACCATTCCTGTGACACTAGTTATAGATTCCGATGCTTCACTTCAGGTTTACTGTATCCCTCTGACCTTCTTATTGACGAAGAAACACAGATATTGCATCGGAATTAAATACAAAAGGCACAATGCCGACCTAAGTACAAGAACCCTGACTCTTCTTACTGTCTATGGTTTGAACCATTCGTGTGACACTAGTTAATGATTCCGATGGTTCACTTCAGGTTTACTGTATCCCTCTGACCATCTTATTGACGATCATACACAGAAAATTCATCGGAATTAAATACAAAAGGCACAATGCCGACTCAAGTACAAGAAGCCTGGCTCTTCTTACTGTCTATGTTTTGAACCATTCCTGTGACACTAGTTATAGATTCCGATGCTTCACTTCAGGTTTACTGTATCCAGCTGACCTTCTTATTGACGATGAAGCACATAAATTGCATCGGAATTAAATACAAAAGGCACAATGCAGACTTAAGTACAAGGAGACTGACCCTTCTTACTGTCTCTTCTTTGAACCATTCCTGTGACACTAGTTACAGATTCCGATGCTTCACTTCAGGTTTACTGTATCCCTCTAAACTTCGTATTGACAATGAAACACAGAAATTGCATCGGAATTAAATACAAAAGGCTCAATGCCGACTTAAGTACAAAAACACTGACTCTTCTTACTGTCTATGTTTTGAACCATTCCTGTGACACTAGTTATAGATTCCGATGCTTCACTTCAGGTTTACTGTATCCCTCTGACCTTCTCATTGACGAAGAAACACAGAAATTGCATCGGAATTAAATACAAAAGGCACAATGCCGACCTAAGTACAAGAAAACTGACTCTTCTTACTGTCTATGTTTTGAACCATACCTGTGACACTAGTTATAGATTCCGATGCTTCACTTCAGGTTTACTGTATCCCTTTCACCTTCTTATTGACGATGAAACACAGAAATTGCATCTTAATTAAATACAAAAGGCACAATGCCGACTTAAGTACAAGATGACTGACTCTTCTTACTGTCTATCTTTTGAACCATATCTGTGACACTAGTTATAGATTCCGATGCTTCACTTCAGGTTTACTGTATCCCTCTGACCATATTATTGCCGATGAAACACAGTAATTGCATCGGAATTAAATACAAAAGGCACAATGCCGACCTAAGTACGAGAAAACTGACTCTTCTTACTGTCTATGTTTTGAACCATTCCTGTGACACTAGTTATAGATTCCGATACTTCACTTCAGGTTTACTGTATCCCTTTCACCTTCTTATTGACGATGAAACACAGAAATTGCATCTTAATTAAATACAAAAGGCACAATGCCGACTTAAGTACAAGATGACTGACTCTTCTTACTGTCTATCTTTTGAACCATATCTGTGACACTAGTTATAGATTCCGATGCTTCACTTCAGGTTTACTGTATCCCTGTGACCATATTATTGACGTTGAAACCCAGAAATTGCATCTTAATTAAATACAAAAGGCACAATGCCGACTTCAGTACAAGAACCCTGACTCTTCTAACTGTCTATGGTTTGAACCATTCGTGTGACACTAGTTAATGATTCCGATGGTTCACTTCAGGATTACTGTATCCCTCTGACCTTCTTATTGACGATCATACACAGAAAATTCATCGGAATTAAATACAAAAGGCACAATGCCAACTCAAGTACAAGAAGCCTGGCTCTTCTTACTGTCTATGTTTTGAACCATTCCTGTGACACTAGTTATAGATTCCGATGCTTCACTTCAGGTTTACTGTATCCAGCTGACCTTCTTATTGACGATGAAGCACATAAATTGCATCGGAATTAAATACAAAAGGCACAATGCCGACTAAAGTAGAAGAAAACTGACTTTACTTACTGTTTATGTTTTGAACCATTCCTGTGACACTAGTTATAGATTCCGATGCTCCACTTCAGGTTTACTGTATCCAGCTGACCTTCTTAAAATACATAAGGCACAATGCCGACTTAAGTACAGGAATACTGACTCTTCTTGCTGTCTTTGTTTTTAACCAACCATGTGACACTAGTTATAGTTTCCGATGCTTCACTTCAGGTTTACTGTATCCCTCTGACCTTCTTATTGACGATGAAACACAGAAATTGCAGCGGAATCAAATACAAAAGGCACAATGCCGACTTAAGTACAAGAAGACTGACTCTTCCTTCTGTCTATGTTTTGTACCATTCCTGTGACACTAGTTATAGATTCCGATGCTTCACTTCAGGTTTACTGTAACCCTCTGACCTTCTTATTGACGATGAAACATAGAAATTGCATCCGAATAAAATAGAAAAGGCACAATGCCGACTTAAGTACAAGAAGACTGACTCTTCTTACTGTCTATGTTTTGAACCATTCCTGTGATACTAGTTATAGATTCCGATACTTCACTTGAGGTTTACTGTATCCCTCTGACCTTCTTATTGACGATGAAACACAGAAATTGCATCTTAATTAAATTCAAAAGGTACAATGCCGAGTTCAGTACAAGGACAATGACTCTTCTTACTGTCTATGGTTAGAACCATTCCTGTGCCACTAGTTATAGATTCCGATGCTTCACTTCAGGTTTACTGTATCCCTCTGAGCTTCTTATTGACGATGTAACACAGAAATTGCATCGGAATTAAATACAAAAGGCACAATGCCGACTCAAGTACAAGAAGACTGGCTCTTCATAATGGCTATGTTTTGAACCATTCCTGTGACACTAGTTATAGATTCCGATGCTTCACTTCAGGTTTACTGTATCCCTCTGATCTCCTTATTGACGATGTAACACAGAAATTGCATCGGAATTAAATATAAAAGGCACAATGCCGACTTAAGTACAAAAAGACTGACTCTTCTTACTCTCTATGTTTTGAACCATTCCTGTGACACTAGTTATAGATTCCGATGCTTCACTTCAGGTTTACTGTATCCCTCTGAGCTTCTTATTGACGATGAAACACATAAACTACATCGGAATTAAATACAAAAGGCACAATGCCGACTCAAGTACAAGAAGACTGGCTATTTTTACTGTCTATGTTTTGAACTATTCCTGTGACACTAGTTATAGATTCCTCTGCTCCACTTCAGGTTTACTGTATCCCTCTGACCTTCTTATTGACGATCAAACACAGAAAATTCATCGGAATTAATTACAAAAGGCACAATGCCGACTCAAGTACAAGAGGACTGGCTCTTCTTAATGTCTATGTTTTGAACCATTCCTGTGACACTAGTTAAGGATTCCGATGCTTCACTTCAGGTTTACTGTATCCAGCTGACCTTCTTATTGACGATGAAGCACATAAATCACATCGGAATTAAATACAAAAGGCACAATGCCGACTAAAGTACAAGAAAACTGACTATATTTATTGTTTATGTTTTGAACCATTCCTGTGACACTAGTTATAGATTCCGATGCTTCACTTCAGGTTTACTGTATCCAGCTGACCTTCTTATTGACGATGAAACACAGAAATTGCATCGGAATTAAATACATAAGGCACAATGCCGACTTAAGTACAAGAAAACTGACTCTTCTTACTGTCTATGTTTTGAACCAATCCTGTGACACTAGTTATAGATTCCGATGCTTCACTTCAGGTTTACTGTATCCCTCTGACCTTCTTATTGACGATGAAACATAGAAATTGCATCCGATTTAAATACAAAAGGCACAATGCCGACCCAAGTACAAGAAATCTGGCTCTTCTTACTGTCTATGTTTTGAACCATTCATGTGACACTAGTTATAGATTACGATGCTTCACTTCAGGTTTAATGTATCCCTCTGACCATCCTATTGTCGAAGAAACACATAAATTGCATCGTAATTAAATACAAAAGGCACAATGCCCACTCAATTACATGAAGAGTGGCTCTTCTTCCTGTCTATGTTTTGAACCATTTCTGTGACACTAATTATAGATTCCGATCCTTCACTTCAGGTTTACTGCTTCCCTTTGACATTTTTATTGACGATGAAACACAGAAATTGCATCGTAATTAAATACAAAAGGCACAATGCAGACGTAAGTACAAGAAGACTGACTTTTCTTACTGTCTATGTTTTAAACCATTCCTGTGACACTAGTTATTGATTCCGATGCTTCACTTCAGGTTTACTGTATCCCTCTGACCTCCTTATTGACGATGAAACATAGAAATTGCATCCGATTTAAATACAAAAGGCACAATGCCGACCCAAGTACAAGAAATCTGGCTCTTCTTACTGTCTATGTTTTGAACCATTCATGTGACACTAGTTATAGATTCCGATGCTTCACTTCAGGTTTACTGTATCCCTCTGACCATCCTATTGTCGAAGAAACACATAAATTGCATCGTAATTAAATACAAAAGGCACAATGCCCACTCAATTACAAGAAGAGTGGCTCTTCTTCCTGACTATGTTTTGAACCATTTCTGTGACACTAATTATAGATTCCGATGCTTTACTTCAGGTTTACTGTATCCCTCTGACCATCTTATTGACGATGAAACACAGAAATTGCAGCGGAATTAAATACAAAAGCCACAATGCCGACTTAAGTACAAGAAGACTGACTCTTCCTTATGTCTATGTTTTGTACCATTCCTGTGACACTAGTTATAGATTCCGATGCTTCACTTCAGGTTTACTGTATCCCTCTGACCTTCTTAGTGACGATGAAACACAGAAATTGCATCCGAATTAAATACAAAAGGCACAATGCCGACTTAAGTACAAGAAGACTGACTCTTCTTACTGTCTATGTTTTGAACCATTCCTGTGATACTAGTTATAGATTCCGATGGTTCACTTCAGGTTTACTGTATCCCTCTGACCTTCTTATTGACGATGAAACACAGAAATTGCATCTTAATTAAATTCAAAAGGTACAATGCCGACTTCAGTACAAGGACAATGACTCTTCTTACTGTCTATGGTTAGAACCTTTCCTGTGCCACTAGTTATAGATTCCGATGCTTCACTTCAGGTTTACTGTTTCCCTCTGACCTTTTTATTGACGATGAAAGACAGAAATTGCATCGCAATTATATACAAAAGACCCAATGCCGACTTAAGCACAAGAAAACTGACTCTTCTTATTGTCTATGTTTTGAACCATTCCTGTGACACTAGATATAGATTCCGATGCTTCACTTCAGGTTTACTGTATCCCTCTGACCTTCTTATTGACGATGAAACACAAAAGTTGCATCTTAATACAATAAAAAAGGCACAATGCAGACGTAAGTACAAGAAGACTGACTCTTCTTACTGTCTATGTTTTGAACCATTCCTGGGACACTAGTTTTAGATTCCGATGCTTCACTTGAGGTTTTCTGTATCCCTCTGACCTTCTTAATGAAGGTGAAACACAGAAATTGCATCGGAATTAAATACAAAAGGCACAATGCCGATTTAAGTACAAGAAAACTGACTCTTCTTACTATGTTTTGAACCATTCCTGTGACACCAGTTATAGATTCCGATGCTTCCCTTCAGGTTTACTGTATCCCTCTGACCTTCTTATTGACGAAGAAACACAGTTATTGCATCGGAATTAAATACAAAAGGCACAATGCCGACTTAAGTACAAGAAGAATGACCATTCGTACAGTCTATGTTTTGAACCATTCCTGTGACACTAGTTATAGATTCCGATGCTTCACTTCAAATTTACTGTATCCAGCTGACCTTCTTATTGACGATGAAGCACAGAAATCACATCGGAATTAAATACAAAAGGCACAATGCCGACTTAAGTACGAGAAGACTGACTCTTCATACTGTTCTCTGTTTTGAACCATTCCTGTGACACTAGTTATAGATTCCGATGCTTCACTTCAGTTTTACTGTATCCCCCTGACCTTCTTATTGACGATGAAACACAGAAATTGCATCGGAATTAAATACAAAAGGCACAATGCCTACTTAAGTAAAAGAAGCCTGACTCTTCCTACTGTCTATGTTTTGAACCATTCCCGTGACACTACTTTTAGATTCCGATGCTTCACTTCAGGTTTTCTGTATCCCTCTGACCTCCTTATTAACGATGAAACACGTAAATTGCATCGGAATTAAATACAAAGGGCACAATGCCGACTTAAGTACAAGAAGACTGACTCTTCTTACTGTCTACGGTTTGAACCATTCCTGTGACACTAGTTATAGATTCCGATGCTTCACTTCAGGTTTACTGTATCCCTCTGAGCTTCGTATTGACGATGAAACACAGAAATTGCATCGGAATTAAATACAAAAGCACAATGCCGACTGAAGTACAAAAACACTGACTCTTCTTACTGTCTATGTTTTGAACCATTTCTGTGACACTAGTTATAGATTCCGATGCTTCACTTCAGGTTTACTGGATCCCTTTCACCTTCTTATTGACAATGAAACACAGAAATTGCATCTTAATTAAATACAAATGACACAATGCCGACTTAAGTACAGGAAGACTGACTCTTCTTACTGTCTATGTTTTGAACAATACCTGTGAAACTAGTTAAAGATTCCGATGCTTCACTTCAGGTTAAATGTTTCCCTCTGACCTTATAATTGACGTTGAAACACAGAAATTGCATCGTAATTAAATACAAAAGGCACAATGCCGACTTAAGTACATGAACCCTGACTCTTCTTACTGTCTATGGTTTGAACCATTCCTGTGACACTAGTTATAGATGCCGATGCTTAACTTCAGGTTTACTGTATCCCTTTGACCTTCATATTGACGAAGAAACACGTAAATTGCATCGGAATTAAATACAAAAGGCACAATGCCGACTTAAGTACAAGGAGACTGACCCTTCTTACTGTCTATTCTTTGAACCATTCCTGTGACACTAGTTACAGATTCCGATGCTTCACTTCAGGTTTACTGTATCCCTCTAAACTTCGTATTGACAATGAAACACAGAAATTGCATCGGAATTAAATACAAAAGGCTCAATGCCGACTTAAGTACAAAAACACTGACTCTTCTTACTGTCTATGTTTTGAACCATTCCTGTGACACTAGTTATAGATTCCGATGCTTCACTTCAGGTTTACTGTATCCCTCTGACCTTCTTATTGACGAAGAAACACAGAAATTGCATCGGAATTAAATACAAAAGGCACAATGCCGACCTAAGTACAAGGAAACTGACTCCTCTTACTGTCTATGTTTTGAACCATACCTGTGACACTAGTTATAGATTCCGAAGCTTCACGTCAGGTTTACTGTATCCCTTCCACCTTCTTATTGACGATGAAACACAGAAATTGCATCTTAATTAAATACAAAAGGCACAATGCCGACTTAAGTGCAAGATGACTGACTCTTCTTACTGTCTATCTTTTGAACCATATCTGTGACACTAGTTATAGATTCCGATGCTTCACTTCAGGTTTACTGTATCCCTCTGACCATATTATTGCCGATGAAACACAGAAATTGCATCGGAATTAAATACAAAAGGCACAATGCCGACCTAAGTACAAGAAAACTGACTCTTCTTACTGTCTATGTTTTGAACCATTCCTGTGACACTAGTTATAGATTCCGATGCTTCACTTCAGGTTTACTGTATCCCTTTCACCTTCTTATTGACGATGAAACACAGAAATTGCATCTTAATTAAATACAAAAGGCACAATGCCGACTTAAGTACAAGATGACTGACTCTTCTTACTGTCTATCTTTTGAACCATATCTGTGACACTAGTTATAGATTCCGATGCTTCACTTCAGGTTTGCTGTATCCCTGTGACCATATTATTGACGTTGAAACACAGAAATTGCATCTTAATTAAATACAAAAGGCACAATGCCGACTTCAGTACAAGAACCCTGACTCTTCTTACTGTCTATGGTTTGAACCATTCGTGTGACACTAGTTAATGATTCCGATGGTTCACTTCAGGTTTACTGTATCCCTCTGACCTTCTTATTGACGATCATACACAGAAAATTCATCGGAATTAAATACAAAAGGCACAATGCCGACTCAAGTACAAGAAGCCTGGCTCTTCTTACTGTCTATGTTTTGAACCATTCCTGTGACACTAGTTATAGATTCCGATGCTTCACTTCAGGTTTACTGTATCCAGCTGACCTTCTTATTGACGATGAAGCACATAAATTGCATCGGAATTAAATACAAAAGGCACAATGCCGACTAAAGTACAAGAAAACTGACTTTACTTACTGTTTATGTTTTGAACCATTCCTGTGACACTAGTTATAGATTCCGATGCTCCACTTCAGGTTTACTGTATCCAGCTGACCTTCTTAAAATACATAAGGCACAATGCCGACTTAAGTACAGGAATACTGACTCTTCTTACTGTCTTTGTTTTTAACCAACCATGTGACACTAGTTATAGATTCCGATGCTTCACTTCAGGTTTACTGTATCCCTCTGACCTTCTTATTGACGATGAAACACAGAAATTGCAGCGGAATTAAATACAAAAGGCACAATGCCGACTTAAGTACAAGAAGACTGACTCTTCCTTCTGTCTATGCTTTGTACCATTCCTGTGACACAAGTTATAGATTCCGATGCTTCACTTCAGGTTTACTGTATCCCTCTGAGCTTCTTATTGACGATGTAACACAGAAATTGCATCGGAATTAAATATAAAAGGCACAATGCCGACTTAAGTACAAAAAGACTGACTCTTCTTACTCTCTATGTTTTGAACCATTCCTGTGACACTAGTTATAGATTCCGATGCTTCACTTCAGGTTTACTGTATCCCTCTGACCTTCTTATTGACGATGAAACACAGAAATTGCATCTTAATTAAATACAAAAGGCACAATGCAGACGTAAGTACAAGAAGACTGACTTTTCTTACTGTCTATGTTTTGAACCATTCCTGTGACACTAGTAATAGATTCCGATGCTTCACTCTTGGTTTACTGTATCCCTCTGACCTTCTTATGGACGATCAAACACAGAAAATTCATCAGAATTAAATACAAAAAGCACAATGCCGGCTCAAGTTCAAGAGGATCGGCTCTTCTTACTGTCTATGTTTGAACCATTCCTGTGACACTAGTTATTGATTCCGATGCTTCACTTCAGGTTTAATGTATGCTGCCGACCTTCTTATTGACTATGAAGCACAGAAATTGCATCGGAATTAAATTCCAAAGGCACAATGCCGACTTAAGTACAAGAAGACAGACTCTTCTTACTGTCTATGTTTTGAACCATTCCTGTGACACTAGTTATAGATTCCGATGCTTCACTTCAGGTTTACTGTATCCCTCTGACCTTCTTATTGACGATGAAACACAGAAATTGCATCTTAATTAAATTCAAAAGATACAATGCCGACTTCAGTTCAAGAACACTGACTGTTCTTACTGTCTATGGTTAGAACCATTCCTGTGCCACTAGTTATAGATTCCGATGCTTCACTTCAGGCTTACTGTATCTCTCTGACCTTCTTATTGACGATGAAACACAGAAATTGCATCGGAATTAAATACGAAAGGCACAATGCCGACTGAAGTACAAGAGGACTGGCTCTTCATACCGTCTATGTTTTGAACCATTCCTGTGACACTAGTTATAGATTCCGATGCTTCACTTCAGGTTTACTGTATCCCTCTGATCTCCTTATTGACGATGAATCACAGATATTGCATCGGAAATAAATATAAAAGGCGTAATGCTGACTTAAGTACAAAAAGACTGACTCTTCTTACTGTCTATGTTTTAAACCTTTCCTGTGACCCTAGTCATCGATTCCGATGCTTCACCTCAGGTTGACTAAATCCCTCTGACCTTCTTATTGCCGATGAAACACAGAAATTGCACCTTAATTAAATACAAAAGGCACAATGCCGACTTATGTACAAGAAGAATGCCTCTTCTTACTGTCTATGTTTTGAACCATTCCTGTGACACTAGTTACAGATTCCCATGTTTCACTTCAGGTCTACTGTATCCCTCTGACCGTCTTATTGACGATCAAACACAGAAAATTGATCGGAATTAAATACAAAAGGCACATTGCCGACTCAAGTACAAGAAGACTGGCTCTTCTTACGATCTATGATTCAAATTATTCATGTTACACTAGTTATAGATTCCGATGCTTATCTTCAGGTTCACTGTATCCAGCTGACGTTCTTATTGACGATGAAGCACATAAATTGCATCGGAATTAAATACAAAAGGCACAATGCCGACTCAAGTACAAGAAGACTGGCTCTTCTTACTATCTATGTTTTGAACCATTTCTGTGACACTAGTTATAGATTCCGATGCTACACTTCAGGTTTACTGTATCCGCCTGACCTACTTATTGACGAAGAAACACAGATATTGCATCGGAATTAAATACAAAAGGCACTATGCTGACTTAAGTACAAAAAGACTGACTCTTCTTACTGTCTATGTTTTGAACCATTCCTGGGACACTAGTTATAGATTCCGATGCTTCACTTCAGGATTACTGTATCCCTCTGACCTTATTATTGACGTTGAAACACAGAAATTGCATCTTAATTAAATACAAAAGGCACAATGCCGACTTCAGTACAAGAACCCTGACTCTTCTTACTGTCTATGGTTTGAACGATTCCTGTGACACTAGTTATAGATTCCGATGCTTCACTTAAGGTTTACTGTATCCCTCTGACCTTCTTATTGACGATCAAACACAGAAAATTCATCGGAATTAAATACAAAAGGCACAATGCGACTCAAGTACAAGGAGACTGGCTCTTCTTACTGTCTATGTTTTGAACCATTCCTGTGACACTAGTTATAGATTCCGATGCTTCACTTGAGGTTTACTGTATCCAGCTGACCTTTATATTGACGATGAAGCACATAAATTGCATCGGAATTAAATTCAAAAGGCACAATGCCGACTAAAGTACAAGAAAAGTGACTCTACTTACTGTTTATGTTTTGAACCATTCCTGTGACACTAGTTATAGATTCCGATGCATCACTTCAGGTTTACTGTATCCAGCTGACCTTCTTATTGACGATGAAACACAGAAATTGCATCGGAATTAAATACATAAGGCATAATGCCGACTTAAGTACAAGAAAATTGACCCTTCTTACTGTCTATGTTTTGACCATTCCTGTGACACTAGTTATAGATTCCGATGCTTCACTTCAGGTTTACTGTATCCCTCTGACCTTTTTATTGACGATGAAACACAGAAATTGCAGCGGAATTAAATGCAAAAGGCACAATGCCGACTTAAGTACAAGAAGGCTGACTCCTCCTTCTGTCTATGTTTTGTACCATTCCTGTGACACTAGTGATAGATTCCGATGCTTCACTTCAGGTTTACTGTATCCAGCAGACCTTCTTATTGACGATGAAACACAGAAATTTCATCGGAATTAAATACAAAAGGCACAATGTCGACTCAAGTACAAGAAGACTGGCTCTTCTTACTGTCTATGATTTGAGACATTCCTGTGACACTAGTTATAGATTCCGATGCTTCACTTCAGGTTTACTGTATCCCTCTGATCTCCTTATTGACGATGAAACACAGAAATTGCATCGGAATTAAATATAAACGGCACAATGCCGACTTAAGTACAAATGACTGACTTTTCTTACTCTCTATGTTTTGAACCATTCCTGTGACACTAGTTATAGATTCCGATGCTTCACTTCAGGTTTACTGTATCCCTCTGACCTTCGTATTGTCCTTTTAACACAGAAATTGCATCGGAATTAAATACGAAAGGCACAATGCCGACTTAAGTGCAAGAAAACTGACTCTTCTTACTGTCTATGGTTAGAACCATTCCTGTGCCACTAGTTATAGATTCCGATGCTTCACTTCAGGTTTACTGTATCCCTCTGACCTTCTTATTGACGATGAAACACATAAACTACATCGGAATTAAATACAAAAGGCACAATGCCGACTCAAGTACAAGAAGACTGGCTCTTCTTACTGTCTATGCTTTGAACCATTCCTGTGACACTAGTTATAGATTCCGATGCTTCACTTCAGGTTTACTGTATCCCGCTGACATTCTTATTGACGATGAAGCACATAAATTGCATCGGAATTAAATACAAAAGGCACAATGCCGACTAAAGTACAAGAAAACTGACTCTACTTATTGTTTATGCTTTGAACCATTCCTGTGACACTAGTTATAGATTCCGATGCTTCACTTCAGGTTTACTGTATCCAGCTGACCTTCTTATTGATGATGAAAGACAGAAATTGCATCGGAATTAAATACATAAGGCACAATGCCGACTTAAGTACAAGAAAACTGACTCTTCTTACTGTCTATGTTTTGAACCAATCCTGTGATACTAGTTATAGATTCCGATGCTTCACTTCAGGTTTACTGTATCCCTCTGACCTTCTTATTGACGATGAAACACAGAAATTGCAGCGGAATTAAATACAAAAGGCACAATGCCGACTTAAGTACAAGAAGACTGACTCTTCCTTCTGTCTATGTTTTGTACCATTCCTGTGACACTAGTTATAGATTCCGATGCTTCACTTCAGGTTTACTGTATCCCTCTGACCTTCTTATTGACGATGAAACATAGAAATTGCATCCGAATTAAATACGAAAGGCACAATGCCGACCCAAGTACAAGAAATCTGGCTCTTCTTACTGTCTATGTTTTGAACCATTCATGTGACACTAGTTATAGAATCCGATGCTTCACTTCAGGTTTACTGTTTCCCTCTGACCATCCTATTGTCGAAGAAACACATAAATTGCATCGTAATTAAATACAAAAGGCACAATGCCGACTCAAGTACAAGAAGAGTGGCTCTTCTTACTTGTCTATGTTTTGAACCATTTCTGTGACACTAGTTATAGATTCCGATGCTTCACTTCAGGTTCACTGTTTCCCTCTGACCTTTTTATTGACGAGGAAACACAGAAATGGCATCATAATTATATACAAAAGAGCCCAATGCCGACTTAAGTACAAGAAAACTGACTCTTCTTATCGTCTATGTGTTGAACCATTCCCATGACACTAGTTATAGATTCCGATGCTTCACTTCAGGTTTACTGTATCCCCTCTGACCCTTCTTGTTGACGATGAAACACAGAAATTGCATCTTAATTAAATACAAAAGGCACAATGCAGACGTAAGTACAAGAAGACTGACTGCTTCTTCCTGTCTATGTTTTTGAACCATTCCTGTGACACTAGTAACAAATTCCGATGTTTCACTCTTGGTTTACTGTATCCCTCTGACCTTCTTATTGACGATCAAACACAGAAAATTCATCGGAATTAAATACAAAAGGCACAATGGCGGCTCAAGTACAAGAAGATCGGCTCTTCTTACTGTCTATGTTTGAACCATTCCTGTGACACTAGTTATTGATTCCGATGCTTCACTTCAGGTTTACTGTATCCCTCTGACCTTCTTATTGACGATGAAACACAGAAAATTGCATCGGAATTAAATACAAAAGGCACAATGCCGACTCAAGTACAAGAGGACTGGCTCTTCATACTTTCTATGTTTTTGAACCATTCCTGTGACACTAGTTATAGATTCCGATGCTTCACTTCAGGTTTACTGTATCCCTCTGACCTTCGTATTGACGATGAAACACTGAAATTGCATCGGAATTAAATACAAGAGGCAAAATGCCGACTTAAGTACAAAAAGACTGACTCTTCTTACTGTCTATTTTTTGAACCATTCCTGGGACACTAGTTAAAGATTCCGATGCTTCACTTCAGGATTACTGTATCCCTCTGACCGTCTTATTGACGATGAAACACAGAAATTGCATCGGAATTAAATACAAAAGGCACAATGCCGACATAAGTACAAGAGAATTGACTCTCCTTACTGTCTATGTTTTGAACCATACCAGTGACACTAGTTATAGATTCCGATGCTTCACTTCAGCTTTACTGTATCCCTCTGACCTTATTATTGACGTTGAAACACAGAAATTGCATCTTAATTAATTACAAAAGCACAATGCCGACTTCAGTACAAGAACCCGGACTCTTCTTACTGTCTATGGTTTGTGAACCATTCCTGTCACACTAGTTATAGATTCCGATGGTTCACTTCAGGTTTACTGTATCCCTCTGACCTTCTTATTGACGATCAAATACAGAAAATTCATCGGAATTAAATACAAAAGGAACAATGCGACTCAAGTACAAGAAGACTGGCTCTTCTTACTGCCTATGTTTTGAACCATTCCAGTGACACTAGTTATAGATTCCGATGCTTCACTTCAGGTTTACTGTATCCAGCTGACCTTTTTATTGACGATGAAGCACATAAATTGCAATCGGAATTAAAATACAAAAGGCACAATGCCGACTATAGTACAAGAAAAGTGACTCTACTTACTGTTTATGTTTTCAACCATTCCTGTGACACTAGTTATACATTCGATGCATCACTTCAGGTTTACTGTATCCAACTGACCTTCTTATTGACGATGAAACACAGAGAATTGCATCGGAATTAAATACATAAGGCACAATGCCGACTTAAGTACAAGAAAATTGATCCTTCTTACTGTCTATATTTTGAACCATTTCCTGTGACACTAGTAATAGATTCCGATGCTTCACTTCAGGTTTTACTGTATCCCTCTGACCTTTTTATTGACGATGAAACACAGAAATTGCATCGGAATTAAATACAAAAGGCACAATGACGACTCAAGTACAAGAAGACTGGCTCTTCTTACTGTCTATGTTTTTGAGCCATTCCCTGTGAGACTAGTTATAGATTCCGATGCTTCACTTCAGGTTTACTGTATCCCTCTGATCTCCTTATTGACGATGAAACACAGAAATTGCATCGGAATTAAATATAAAAGGCACAATGCCGACTTAAGTACAAAAAGACTGACTCTTCTTACTGTCTATGTTTTAAACCATTCCTGTGACACTAGTTATAGGATTCCGATGCTTCACTTCAGGTTTACTGTATCCCTCAGACCTTCTTATTGACGATGAAACACAGAAACTCACATCGGAATTAAATACAAAAGGCACAATGCCGACTCAAGTACAAGAAGAGACTGGCTCTTCTTACTGTCTAAGTTTTGAACTATTCCTGTGACACTAGTTATAGATTCCTATGCTTCACTTCACGTTTACTGTATCCCTCTGACCTTCTTACTGACGATGAAACACAGAAATTGCATCGGAATTATATACAATATGCACCAATGCTGACTTAAGTACAAGAAGACTGACTCTTCTTACTGTCTATGTTTTGAACCTTTCCTGTCACACTAGTTATTGATTCTGATGCTTCACCTCAGGTTGACTAAATCCCTCTGACCTTCTTATTGCCGACGAAACACAGGAAATTGCGTCTTAATTAAATACAAAAAGCACAATGCCGACTTAAGTACAAGAAGACTGCCGTCTTCTTTACTGTCTATGTTTTGTACCATTCCTGTGACACTAGATATAGATTCTGATGCTTAACTTCATATTCACTGTATCCCTCTGACCTTCTTATTGACGATCAAACACAGAAAATTGATCGGAATTAAATACAAAAGGCACATTGGCGACCTCAAGTACAAGAAGACTGCCTCTTCTTACTGCCTTTGATTTGAACCATTCCTGTTTACACTAGATATAGATTTCTGATGCTTAACTTCAGGTTCACTATATCCAGCTGACCTTCTTATTGGACGATGAAGCACATAAATTGCATCGGAATTCAATACAAAAGGCACAATGCCGACTCAAGTACAAGTAGACCGGCTACTCTTACTGTCTATGTTTTTGAACCATTTCTGTGACACTAGATATAGATTCCGATGCTACACTTCAGGTTTTACTGTAGCCCTCTGGACTTTCTTATTGACGAAGAAACACAGATATTGCATCGGAATTAAATACGAAATCCACTATGCCGACTTAAGTACAAGAAGACTGACCCTTCTCTTACCGTCTATGTTTTTGAAACCATTTTTGTGACACTAGTTATAGATTCCGATGCTCCACTTTAGGTTTACTGTATCCCTCTGACCTTCGTATTGACGATGAAACACTGAAATTGCATCGGAATTAAATACAAAAGGCAAAATGCCGACTTAAGTGCAGAAAAGACTGACTCTCCTTACTACTGTCTATGTTTTGAACCATTTCTGTGACACTAGTTATAGATTCGAGATGCTTCACTTCAGGATTACTGTATCCCCTCTAACCGTCTTATTGACGATGAAACACAGAAATTGCTTTGGAATTAAATACAAAAAGGCACAATGCAGACTTAAGTACAAGAAAATTGAGTCTTCTTACTGTCTATGTTTTGAACCATTCCTGTGACACTAGTTATAGATTACCGATGCATTCACTTCACATGTTTACTGTATCCCTCTGAGCGTCTTATTGACGATGAAACACAGAAATTGCATCGGAATAATATACAAAGATGCACAATGCCGACATAAGTACAAGAAGACTGACTCTTCTTACTGTCTATGTTTTGAACCATTCCTGTGACACTAGTTATAGATTCCGATGCTTCACTTCAGGTTTACTAAATCCCTCTGACCTTCTTATTGACGATCAAACACAGAAAATTCATCGGAAATAAATTCAAAAGGCACAATGCCGACTCAAGTACAAGAAGACTGGCTCTTCTTACTGTCTATGTTTTGAACCATTCCTGTGACACTAGTTATAGATTCCGATGCTTCACTTCAGTTTTACTATATCCAGCTGACCCTCGTATTGACGATGAAGCACATAAATTGCATCGGAATTAAATACAAAAGGCACAATGAAGACTAAAGTACAAGAAAAGTGACTCTAGCTTACTGTTTTTGTTTTGAAACCATTGCCTGTGACACTAGTTATAGATTCCGAGTGCTTCACTTCAGGTTTACTATATCCAGCTGACCTTCTTATTGACGATGAAGCACATAAATTGCATCGGAATTCAATACAAAAGGCACAATGCCGACTCAAGTACAAGTAGCCTGGCTACTCTTACTGTCTATGTTTTGAACCATTTCTGTGACACTAGTTATAGATTCCGATGCTACACCTTCAGGTTTACTGTATCCCTCTGACCCTTGCTTATTGACGAAGATACACAGATATTGCATCGGAATTAAATACAAAATCCACTATGCCGACTTAAGTACAAGAAGACTGACCCTTCTTACCGTCTATGTTTTGAACCATTCCTGTGAAACTAGTTATAGATTCCGATGCTCCACTTTAGGTTTACTGTACCCCTCTGACCTTCGTATTGACCGATGAAACACTGATATTGCATCGGAATTAAATACAAAAGGCAAAATGCCGACTTAAGTACAAAAAGACTGACTCTCCTTACTGTCTATGTTTTGAACCATTCCTGGGACACTCAGTTTATAGATTCCCGATGCTTCACTTCAGGATTACTGTATTCCCTCTAACCGTCCTTATTGACGATGAAACACAGAAATTGCATCGGAATTAAATACAAAAGCCACAATGCAGACTTAACTACAAGAAAATTGACTCTTCTTACTGTCTATGTTTTGAACCATTCCTGTGACACTAGTTATAGACTTCCGATGCTTCACTTCAGGTTTTACTGTTATCCAGCTGACCTTCTTATTGACGATGAAACACAGAAATTGCATCGGAATTCAATACATAAGGCACAATGCCGACTTAAGTACAAGAAAACTGACTCTTCTTACTGTCTATGGTTAGAACCATTCCTGTGATACTAGTTATGAGAATTCCGATGCTTCACTTCAGGTTTACTGTATCCCTCAGACTTCTTATTGACGATGAAACATAGAAACTACATCGGAATTAAATACAAAAGGCACAATGCCGACTCAGAGTACAAGAAGACTGGCTCTTCTTACTGTTTATGTTTTGAACTATTCCTGTGACACTAGTTATAGATTCCTATGCTTCACTTCAGGTTTACTGTATCCCTCTCACCTTCTTATTGACGATGAAACACAGAATTGCATCGGAAATATATACAAAAGGCACAATGCAGACTTAAGTACAAAGAAGACTGACTCTTCTTACTGTCTATGTTAATGACCTTTCCTGTGACACTACTTATAGATTCCGATGCTTCACTTCTGGTTTACTGTATCCCTCTGACCTTCTCATTGACTATCAAACACAGAAAATTGATCGGAATTAAATACAAACGGCACATTGCCGACCTCAAGTACAAGAAGACTGGCTCTTCTTACTGTCTATGATTTGAACCATTCCTGTTACACTAGTTATAGATTCCGATGCTTAACTTCAGGTTCACTGAATCCAGCTGAGCTTCTTATTGACGATGAAGCACATAAATTGCAACGGAATTAAATACAAAATGCACAATGCCGACTCAAGTACAAGAAGACTGGCTCCTCTTACTGTCTATGTTCCTGAACCATTTCTGTGACACTAGTTATAGATTCCGATGCTTACACTTCAGGTTTACTGTATACCTCTGATCTTCTTGTTGACGAAGAAACACAGATATTGCATCGGAATTAAATACAAAAGGCACTATTGCCGAGGTTAAGTACAAGAAGACAGACTCTTCTTACTGTCTATGTTTTGAACCATTCCTGTGACACTAGTTATAGATTCCGATACTTCACTTCAGGATTACTGTATCCCTTTTCACCTTCTTATTGACTATGAGACACAGAAATTGCATCTTAATGAAATACAAAAGGCAAAATACCGACTTAAGTACAAGAAGCCGGACTCTTCTTACTGTCTATGATTTGAACCATACCTGTGACACTAGTTATAGATTCCGATGCTTCACTTCAGGTTTACTGTATCCAGCTGACCTTCTTATTGATGATGAAAGACAGAAATTGCATCGGAATTAAATACATAAGGCACAATGCCGACTTAAGTACAAGAAAACTGACTCTTCTTACTGTCTATGTTTTGAACCAATCCTGTGATACTAGTTATAGATTCCGATGCTTCACTTCAGGTTTACTGTATCCCTCTGACCTTCTTATTGACGATGAAACACAGAATTGCAGCGGAATTAAATACAAAAGGCACAATGCCGACTTAAGTACAAGAAGACTGACTCTTCCTTCTGTCTATGTTTTGTACCATTCCTGTGACACTAGTTATAGATTCGATGCTTCACTTCAGGTTTACTGTATCCCTCTGACCTTCTTATTGACGATGAAACATAGAAATTGCATCCGAATTAAATACGAAAGGCACAATGCCGACCCAAGTACAAGAAATCTGGCTCTTCTTACTGTCTATGTTTTGAACCATTCATGTGACACTAGTTATAGAATCCGATGCTTCACTTCAGGTTTACTGTTTCCCTCTGACCATCCTATTGTCGAAGAAACACATAAATTGCATCGTAATTAAATACAAAAGGCACAATGCCGACTCAAGTACAAGAAGAGTGGTGCTCTTCTTACTGTCTATGTTTTGAACCATTTCTGTGACACTAGTTATAGATTCCGATGCTTCACTTCAGGTTCACTGTTTCCCTCTGACCTTTTTTATTGACGAGGAAACACAGAAATGGCATCATAATTATATACAAAAGGCCCAATGCCGACTTAAGTACAAGAAAACTGACTCTTCTTATCGTCTATGTGTTGAACCATTCCCATGACACTAGTTATAGATTCCGATGCTTCACTTCAGGTTTACTGTATCCCTCTGACCTTCTTGTTGACGATGAAACACAGAAATTGCATCTTAATTAAATACAAAAGGCACAATGCAGACGTAAGTACAAGAACGACTGACTCTTCTTCCTGTCTATGTTTTGAACCATTCCTGTGACACTAGTAACAAATTCCGATGTTTCACTCTTGGTTTACTGTATCCCTCTGACCTTCTTATTGACGATCAAACACAGAAAATTCATCGGAATTAAATACAAAAGGCACAATGGCGGCTCAAGTACAAGAAGATCGGCTCTTCTTACTGTCTATGTTTGAACCATTCCTGTGACACTAGTTATTGATTCCGATGCTTCACTTCAGGTTTACTGTATCCCTCTGACCTTCTTATTGACGATGAAACACAGAAATTGCATCGGAATTAAATACAAAAGGCACAATGCCGACTCAAGTACAAGAGGACTGGCTCTTCATACTTTCTATGTTTTGAACCATTCCTGTGACACTAGTTATAGATTCCGATGCTTCACTTCAGGTTTACTGTATCCCTCTGACCTTCGTATTGACGATGAAACACTGAAATTGCATCGGAATTAAATACAAGAGGCAAAATGCCGACTTAAGTACCAAAAAGACTGACTCTTCTTACTGTCTATTTTTTGAACCATTCCTGGGACACTAGTTAAAGATTCCGATGCTTCACTTCAGGATTACTGTATCCCTCTGACCGTCTTATTGACGATGAAACACAGAAATTGCATCGGAATTAAATACAAAAGGCACAATGCCGACATAAGTACAAGAGAATTGACTCTCCTTACTGTCTATGTTTTGAACCATACCAGTGACACTAGTTATAGATTCCGATGCTTCACTTCAGCTTTACTGTATCCCTCTGACCTTATTATTGACGTTGAAACACAGAAATTGCATCTTAATTAATTACAAAAGCACAATGCCTGACTTCAGTACAAGAACCCGGACTCTTCTTACTGTCTATGGTTTGAACATTCCTGTCACACTAGTTATAGATTCCGATGGTTCACTTCAGGTTTAGCTGTATCCCCTCTGACCTTCTTATTGACGATCAAATACAGAAAATTCATCGGAATTAAATACAAAAGGAACAATGCGACTCAAGTACAAGAAGACTGGCTCTTCTTACTGCCTATGTTTTGAACCATTCCAGTGACACTAGTTATAGATTCCGATGCTTCACTTCAGGTTTACTGTATCCAGCTGACCTTTTTATTGACGATGAAGCACATAAATTGCATCGGAATTAAATACAAAAGGCACAATGCCGACTATAGTACAAGAAAAGTGACTCTACTTACTGTTTATGTTTTCAACCCATTCCTGTGACACTAGTTATACATTCCGATGCATCACTTCAGGTTTACTGTATCCAACTGACCTTCTTATTGACGATGAAACACAGAAATTGCATCGGAATTAAATACATAAGGCACAATGCCGACTTAAGTACAAGAAAATTGATCCTTCTTACTGTCTATATTTTGAAACCATTCCTGTGACACTAGTAATAGATTCCGATGCTTCACTTCAGGTTTACTGTATCCCTCTGACCTTTTTATTGACGATGAAACACAGAAATTGCATCGGAATTAAATACAAAAGGCACAATGACGACTCAAGTACAAGAAGACTGGCTCTTCTTACTGTCTATGTTTTGAGCCATTCCTGTGACACTAGTTATAGATTCCGATGCTTCACTTCAGGTTTACTGTATCCCTCTGATCTCCTTATTGACGATGAAACACAGAAATTGCATCGGAATTAAATATAAAAGGCAACAATGCCGACTTAAGTACAAAAAGACTGACTCTTCTTACTGTCTATGTTTTAAACCATTTCCTGTGACACTAGTTATAGATTCCGATGCTTCACTTCAGGTTTACTGTATCCCTCAGACCTTCTTATTGACGATGAAACACAGAAACTACATCGGAATTAAATACAAAAGGCACAATGCCGACTCAAGTACAAAGAAGACTGGCTCTTCTTACTGTCTAAGTTTTGAACTATTCCTGTGACACTAGTTATAGATTCCCTAATGCTTCACTTCACGTTTACTGTATCCCTCTGACCTTCTTACTGACGATGAAACACAGAAATTGCATCGGAATTATATACAATATGCACAATGCTGACTTAAGTACAAGAAGACTGACTCTTCTTACTGTCTATGTTTTGAACCTTTCCCTGTCACACTAGTTATTGATTCTGATGCTTCACCTCAGGTTGACTAAATCCCTCTGACCTTCTTATTGCCGACGAAACACAGAA